>NC_090763.1:30910427-30920427 GCF_036898095.1 Palaemon carinicauda
TAGTGGAAGCCGTCAGAGCTATGTAACCTGGATAGAAAAACTACAATGGTAATGAACATGTACCAAGCGCTGCTCCCAAGAGCAAATATTATTAGCTTCTCTATACCATGCAGCGAAGGAGGAAAAGGACTCATCTATACACTCGTAAATGATTGTGTCAACATCGGAATTGGGACAGTAGGCTACCTAGCACCTTAAGATCAGTGAAGATAAATTGCTATACAGTGCATGGGAAGAAAACTTGATAAAGGAGGGCGAAGACCCGGGAGCATTTAAAGAGAGAGCAAGGAAAAAGACACAAGAAGAATGGAAAAGAAAACCAATTTGTGGACGATTCCTGAGACGAACTGAAGAATTGGCCAGTAAGGGAACATTGCAGTGGCTACTGAAGGGGCGCTTAGGAAAGAAACCAAAGGGATGATAATGGCACCAAAAAATCAGGCCTTAAGAACGAGATATATTCAACGAGCAATAGACGGAACTAACATCTCTTTCAAATGCAGGAAATGTATGACAGAAGAAGAATCTATCGACTGCATCACCAGGGAATGTTCAGCCCTTGCTCAGAATCAATATAAGAAACCACATAATACAGTGACTAAAGCTCTCCATTGGAGTCTCTTTAGAAAATATCAATTATAAATGGTACGAACATCAACCTCGAGCTGTTGTATAAGGACAGACAGGGTGATATAAGTACATCGACCAGACATAACTCTTGTCGACAAGACAAAAAAAAAAAAAAAGTATATTTCATAGGTGTTACTGTTCAGTGGGGCTCAAGAATGAAAAATAAGGGGAGTGATAAAAATAGAAAAGTACCAAGACTTCCGAAATGAACTGAGAAGGCTACGGAATATGCAGGAACAAATTGTACCAATAACTATAGGAGACCTAGGAACCACACCTAATGGGTTGAAAAGGAATCTCGAAAAATTACGAGGCGATATAGGCCCGGTGTACCGGTTTCAAATTACCCCCTCATAATCTTACCTCACAGTAGTTTGAAACCGGTTTCAGGCTACCGGGAAGTAACTTGAAACCGGTTTCAAGCTAACCCCCGGGATAATTCAAAGCCAGTTTCAAGCTACCCCACTGGTTTCAAGCTACCCCCTCGTTTTTGCGTAGTATCTCATCATTTATAAATATTAATCAATTGCTTTTGATCATGTTTACATGCAAAGTGTACATATTAAAGGAATTTTACCTTATGTCCACTAAAATTGAACACTGCATTCTATACATTAAAGAATTCCTATATTAGTCCACTAAAATTGATCACTTTACTGTACATATTAAAGGAATCTTACCTTAGGTATACTAAAATTGAACACTGGACTCTACATATTAAAGGAATCCTACCTTAGGTCCACTAAAAACTAACACTGGACTATACATATTAAAGGAATCCTACCTTAGGTCCACTAAAACTGATTGCTGGACTATGCATATTAAAGGAATCCTACCTTAGGTCTATTAAAACTTATCACTTGACTGTACATAATAAAGGAATCCTACCTTAGGTCCACTAAAAATTAACACTGGACTATACATAACAAAAGAATCCTACCTTCGATCCACTAAAATTGATCACTCTATTGTACATATTAAAGAAATCCTACCTTAGGTCCACTAAAATTGAACACTGGACTCTACATATTTAAGAAATCCTACCTTAGGTCTACTAATATAGATCACTGGACTAAACAGATTAAGGAAACCCTAGCTTTGGTCCACTAAAATGGATCACTGGGCTCTACATATTAAAGGAATCCTACCTTAGGTCCACTAAAACTGATTGCTGGACTGTATATATTAAAAGGAATCCTACCTTTGGTCTACTAGAATTGATCACTGGACTATACATATTGAAGTAATCCTAGCCTAGGTCCACTAAAATTGAACACTAGACACTACATATTGAAGGAATCCTACATTAGGTCTACTAATATAGATCACTGGACTATACATATTAAGGGAATCCTAGCTTTGGTCCACTAAAATGGATCACTGGGCTCTACATATTTAAGAAACCCTACCTTAGGTTCACTAAAACTGATTGCCGGACTATACATATTAAAAGGAATCCTACCTTAGGTCTACTAAAATTGATCACTGAACTATACATATTAAAGTAATCCTAGCTTATGTCCACTAAAATTGAACACTGGACTCTACATATTGAAGGAATCCTACCTTAGGTCTACTAAAATGGATCACTGGATTATATATATATATCAAAGGAATCCTAGCTTTGGTCCACTGAAGTTGAACACTGGAATTTACATATTAAAGGAATCTTACCTGAGGTCCACTAAAATTTATCACTGGACTACATATTGAAGGAATTCCACCTTAGTTCCACTAAAATTGATCGTTGAGCTGTACATATAGAAGGAATTCTACCTCAGGTCCACTAAAACTAATCACTGAACTGTATATAATAAAGGAATTCTACCTTAGGTCTACTAAAATTGATCGTTGATCTGTGGATATAAAAGGAATTCTACCTCAGGTCCACCAAAACTAATCATTGAACTGTGCATAATAAAGGAATTCTACCTTCGTGCCACTAAAATTGGTCAATGAACTGTAAAGGAATCCTTCCTTAGGTCAACTGAAATTAATTACTGGACAATCACGGTTTCAAGGACTTTGACCAGTCACTTAAAAAAAAAAAATAGATAAATAAAAAAAAATGGGAATTACATGTTCACCAAAACCGTTGAACACACAAGATAATCGCTCCCAGTCAACCAAGTCTGACCCGTGAACAACTAGCGAATCATACCAAAGGTTCAACAAACCTGAGCAGGTTTTGTCTTCGCTCTGAATGATCTGCTGACGGAAGCCAGAGATGGGCTCGTAAACTTAACGAACCAGAGTGTCTAGACTTGGCAATAATCTGAACTTCCATGAGAACATATGAAACTCCATCGGGTTTTATTGCCGGGAATAGACTTTGCTCTAACAGATGAAGTCATTGCACCTCAGACGTGTATATTGAATTTTTTCATTACTCAGTTCCATATATAATTCTAAAAATATGAAAAAGCCACCAATAAGTTATTCTTCTCGGATAAAATATTCATAATGGGTTGAACGGGATTTATTTCAATTTGAAACTGCTGTTCGCCCATACGTGGACCTACACACGTGCGTATATAAATATATATATATATATATATATATATATATATATATATATATATATATATATATATATATATATATATATATGTGTGTGTGTGTGTGTGTATATATATATATATATATATATATATATATATATATATATATATATATATATATATATATATATATATATATATACTTTACTTTTACTTTATTCTAAGGGCTGCTTATCTGGTCCTGTACAGCAGGGGAACCCTACCCTACAGAACTTCCACGGTTATTATGTGATGTTCATTTGGGAGCATTTCCCATTTCAAATTGCGTTTTGTTTGCTTACTGTTTGATCTTCACTGTCAAGACACTGAAAAAGTAAGGTCTTCAGTTTTCTCTTGAAAGCCTTAACATCTTCAGTTATTCGGATATCTCGTGGAAGCCTATTGTATAGTCCTGGGAGTGGCATATTTGAAGGCTCTACAGCCTACAGTAGACATGTATCTAGGTTCCGATAGTTTGAAACCATCTGTAAATATTCTCGTGTCAGGACAATTTGTTGGTTGCACAATATGTAGCAATTTTCTTAGATATTTTGGACGACCGGTTCTGATTACTTGGTGGGTTATTTTACTATTCTAAATTTAATTCTCGCTTTAATCGGCAGCCAATGTAGATCAGTTAGTATTGGAGTGTTCCTTTCTCTAGGTGGGACGCCTTTTATCAGTCGTGTTCCCCTGTTTATTATGTTTTGTCATTTCTTAAATATTACTTATGGTAGATTGTAGTAGATGGGTTTACGGTAGTCGATTCTGGTAATCACACAGTTTATCACAAGTTTTTTACGAAAAATTCATCCAGGTACTATTTTATAAAATCAATATTCCTTAGATAATTACAAGTGGTTTTTACTACATTAATTATTTAGGCATTGAGAGACAAGATGCAGTCAAGAAATATGCCTAGATCACGAACTTTACTAGATATCGGCACTTAGTTATGTTTATTTAAATGAGTATCACACAAGCTTTTCACAATGTTTCGCTTTCCCACTACCATAAACTAAACTTTGTTCGCATTTCATTTTGTTTTGTTGAATTGTTATCCATTTTCTAACGCTATCAAGTATTCGGTTTAGAGTTTCAGTTGTGTCGTCTATATCATTTATGGAGAAGTAAAATTATGTGTCACCCGCTAATAGTTTGAGCTTCACATCATGCCTTTGTAGTATTTTCGAAGAACCAATAGTATGTACGCATAATGAGATTGGGTCAAGTACACTCCCCCGGGGTACCCCTCTGCTTAAAGGTTCATATGGTGAATAAGTGTTTCCAATTTGTACACAGTAATTTCTATCAACCAAGTATTTTTTCAGGTATTCGAAAGCTTGATCTTCAACGCCGATAAACCGTGCATCCTTTACCAGCAGTTCATGCGCAACTGTATCAAAAGTAGCACTAAGATCAAGTAATATTAAAATAGCACATTTATTTTCATCCATCATTTCCAGCATATCATTTACAGCAGAGCTGATGGCTGTCTCTGTAAAGTATAGTTTTCTGTAAACAGATTGGTTGTCAGGCAAAGCATCTATTACTTATGAAACAAAAGATATATTCGAAATTGGTCTATATGAGCTGAATTCCTGGTATATATATATATATATATATATATATATATATATATATATATATATATATATATGTATATATATATATATACATACACACACACACACACACATATATATATATATATATATATATATATATACATATATATATATATATATATATACACACACATATATATATATATACATATATATATATATATATATATATATATATATATATATATATACATACATATACACACACACACACACACATATATATGTATATGTGTGTGTGTGTGTGTATATGTATGTATATATATATATATATATATATATATATATATATATATATATATATATATATACACACACATATATATATATATATACATATATATATATATATATATATATATATATATATATACATACATATACACACACACACACACACACACATATATATATATATATATATATATATATATATATATATATATATATATATATATTACTAGCTAAGTTACAACTCTAGTTGGAATGCATGATGCTATAGATCCAAGGGCTCCAATTGAAAAAATAGCCTAGTGATGAAATAGAATAAGGAAACATAAAATAGTATTCCCGAGTGTACTCTCAAGCAATAGAATTCTAACCCAAGATAGTAGAATACCATGGTAAAGAGACTATGGTACTCCCGACAAAAAAAAAAAAAAAAAAAAAAAAAAAAACACTGGTGCAATTTCAGTGTCCTCCTAAAGAATCTCTTTTATTTTTACCAAAAGGAAAATAGCCACTGAACAATTACATAGTGATAGAGACTATTTCCTGTTATCTTAGTATTGTCGGTTGTATGGAGAAAGGAGAGAATGCGTAAGGGATAGGCCAGACTATTCGGTATATGTGTGAATAAAGGGAAAATGAGCTCTATCCAGAGAGGGATCTTATGTAGTTCTCTCTAGCCATCTGGCCAGTTAGCGAACCCGAATATTCTCTATCGGAAGTATATAAACGGATGGCTGGGGCCTTTCACCAACCTACTACAGAACATATATATAATATTTACACACACATACACACACACACACACACACACACACATATATATATATATATATATATATATATATATATATATATATATGTATATTTATACATATATATGTATATATATATATATATATATATATATATATATATATATATATTTATACATATATATGTATATATATATATATATACATATATATATATACATATATATATATATATATATATATATATATTTATATATATATATATATATATATATATATATATATCTATATATATATATATATATATATATATATATATATATATATATATACATACACACACACACACACACATATATATATATATATATATATATATATATATATATATATATATATATATATATATATATGTATATATATATGTGTCCTATGTCAACGGATAATGAGACATTGGAACATGGATTTTCACATTATTACAAAAAGGTTTGGGAAATACACTTCACACAGCCCGATACTCTCAGACCAGTACCGAGTTGCTCTTTTGATCGCTTGAGAGGTACTGCTTACTCCTCGGCAAGTAAAATGCAATGTTGCTCTGTCAATATGCTGAATTGTTAGATTTTGTGTAATTCTCCACTAAGATGGAAATATACTGTCACCAATAGGCTTTCCATACGTCACACATAAGAATTGGCACACGTCACCTATAACAAAGTTCAGTGTCCGCGGCCTACAATTTATGATAGTCATATTACTTAAAAAAACTAAAAATATAGAATTTACCTTCAGTTGATGCTAGACCTTTTATTCTAACAATTAATCCTAAACATCATTTCGAGACAAGGTTCTTTATACTGTATACTTTCGCGAGAGGTTCAGTAATAACAACTGAAATAAAATGTTCTAATTCGTGGGTTCTAGGTTTAAGGAGAGACTGAAATGTTTCAAAGTAAGACAGCCTATTCTTCCTACGCTTCAGCTTTCTTTGAATCCATATTTCTTGTTGTTTATTTATATTTTCAAGCATCGTTCTCATTTATATCATTGCTATTAGTTATCTTTCTTATAACCTCTCATTAAGGTCATTCATTGTCCCTACACTTTATTTTTTTTTTCGTCTCCTTTAGCCCTAATTTTATCGTTTGTAATTCAACTGTCTTTTTTTCTTGTTAATCATCTTTCTCACCCGCACCTTTTATCGTCCTTCTTTCTTAACAATTATTTTTATTCACAATCATATATCCCAGCCATCATTTTATTATTATTTCCTCTTACTTATCCATATTTTCCATTTCTCATTTTCACACCTTTTTTAATCTTTTTGGCACGTATCTTACTAAACGCTTATTTCTAACATAGCTCGTCATTATTACCAGCTATTTCTATCCCCCTCATCTTTCTTACCTTTCCCATTTCCAGGTTATTATCTTCCTCGTCCCTCATTTTCCCTCATCTAAAGGGAAACCTTCAAGGCTCACACACGGATTTTCCTTTACCCAAAGATACTATGACAAGATACCTCAAAGTGGAAGGAAATGAATTTCTGTAACCATGATATAAGATCTTATAATCAGTAGATTTTATCTATATATAGTATTTTTTATTGGGGTTATAGGGGAAAGGAGGGGAGGGCTTAAGGAGGATGCAAAAGTGGGGTAATGTTGGTAAATAAAAGCAGGTGTAGGACAGTATTACAGGTGGTTTCATTCACTTTATAGACACAAACTTTTTTACGGTAAAAATGTATTTGTAATAAAACTATATAACAATGAAAGACTGTAAAAAGCTATCGAATGAAAGATAAGATTCTTCCTTTGTTAATCGTAAGGAAAATGCAATGCACCTGCAGCATGAAATTGAAGAAGAGTTCTCTCTCTCTCTCCTTTTTCCCGTATGTACCGGGCAAAGTAACCGCCACCTGACTCCAATCAACTTTAAAGACAAAAGACAATTAATATAGTACAAACTAATTCAAACTATACTTTCATTACCGTTATTGTATTGTCATTTGGTATGCCAATATCAACCTCATTGACAAAAGCTGTTGAATATACACACAATTTTCATCCTTACCTAACTCTTTGGGGATCTATACAAACCTGTGGTCGTTGCTAAATAAGTTAGTTATTTGAGAGCTCGTCATGTATCCATGCCTATTACGGTCAGCTACATCAAAACGTAATTTGGGCAAAATCTGCTTTAATGATTTATCCCCTTATTAATTAATAGTGAAAGAAATTAATATATTTCAGAATAATATTAATATTTACAATATTTCACAAGATTCTCAAAATACTGACGGTTTACCTATTAATAGCAATCTACAGAAATTTGTTGTAATGTTATACAGGACTTATATTTATAAGTCTCTATGAAGTCAGACTCATATGATGACGAAGCTCAGTGCCACAAAAGCTCTTAATGCATTACACATTCTCTTATATCTCCCGGGACCTGTTCTCTCGAAAGTTCAGGACTGAATTATATCTGGCAATATGCACGTCTGGTGGCTTAGAAATATTTTCTAGAATCTACCGATAACTCTTGTTCTAGAATACAACATTATATTTCATTTACAATTCAGTATAATATTCTAATCTTAACATAAACTATTTCTCTTTTCGCTCTTAATGCGTCACAAATTCTCCCTTATTTCCCGAGACTTCAGAATGTTTTTGAGAATCTACTAGTAACTCTTGCTCTAGAATACAACGATACTCTTCATTTAAAATTCATTACAATGTTTTATTCTTAAAATCAACATTTGATATGTGAAAAAAAACTTTCTCACAGGTCCTTTAACCTAATGTAGATAATTTTACTTTAATTTACATAGCACATAACACGTGCAATTGTTTCTGGGATGCAATGGTGACGACGTCATAATTACGAACCTCTGAAGTGTAAACAGCTGAGAATTATTTTTTCATATATTTGAAAATATAAACTACTCATATTTCTGTCTTTAGATATTTGTTACTACAATTTTGAGTCCCCTAATACATTTTGTATAAGAATCCTTCATCAAATTAGTATATAGTTAATGTATAATAGGCATGAGTAGAAGGAATATATATATATATATATATATATATATATATATATATATATAATATATACATATATATATATATATATATATATATATATATATATATATATATATATATATATATGTACATACAGTACACTGTGTGTGTATGTGTGTGGGTATATATATATATATATATATATATATATATATATATATATACATATACTATATATATATATATATATATATATATATATATATATATATATATTCCTTCTACTCACGCCTATTATACATTAACTATATACTAATTTGATGAAGGATTCTTATACAAAATGTATTAGGGGACTCAAAATTGTAGTAACAATTATCCAAAGACAGAAAAATGAGTAGTTTATATTTTCATATATATATATATTTATATATATATATATATATATATATATATATATATATATATATATATGTATATATATATGTATATAAATAATATATATATATATATATATATATATATATATATATATATATATATTTATATATATATATATATATATATGTATACATACATATATATATATATATATATATATATATATATATATATATATTTATATATACATATATATATATATATATATATATATATATATATATATATATATATATAAAAACATATGTATATATATATACATATATATATATCTATCAATATACATATATATATATATATGTGTGTGTGTGTGTGCGCGTATGTGCGTAGTGTTTTATTATGTAAATAAGTATAAGTCTGCAAATATTTTCATCTTGACTATAAGTTATGTGCAGTACATGTCTTCGCATAAGAAGATAGCCTTTGTTGTGCAGTAAGTTTCTTCCACGATCCAGATACTGGAGCAAGATATTGGTTTTGTTCAACAGGATTCAAAACCCACCAGATTAGATATTTGTCTTGGAAAACAAAGCGTCGATCACGAGTAGTAGCCTATGACTGAAAATGCATTACAAGGTTTGTGAGTCAGAGTAAAGGTTTTTACTTTATTTTTAAATATAAGGAACATCATGCTCATGATGATAATAATGATAAGAATAAAACGAGGGTTAATTATTATTATTATTATTATTATTATTATTATTATTATTATTATTATTATTATTATTATTATTATTACGAAAAGATTG
>NC_090763.1:30925427-30927927 GCF_036898095.1 Palaemon carinicauda
TATATATATATAGCCTTGATATTTGAGTGGGGTTGACAAAAGTATGGCGAAGCTAAAATGGGGTCATCAATGGAAGAAGGTTGGGAACCACTGATCTAAATACTCTCTGCTGTCATTCCTGGCTTTTCTTTTGACCTCGCTGTCAATACTGGAATACTTAGCCTCCTCTATCCTGTAATTATCATTACTACCTCGAAAACTTTCAACAATCAATTTCTGTCTTTGTCTCCCTTTTATAGTATCCCAAGTATTATTCGATATCCATGGTTTTCACCTTGTAACTGTTTTTCCCAAGACTTCACTACCAACTGACTTATATATGTTCTTAATATCACACCATTCTTCATTAATTGTCTGATCTTCGTCTCTTAAAGTCTCTAAGACTGAAAATCGATTCCTATATTCAATTGCAAATGATTCTCTGTGCTCTTCCTCTAGAAGCTTAGTTGTACCAAACCTAGGTATTCCATCTATCTTTCTGTTGGGTGCTTTCAGTTTTAATTTCAGGGTGGCAATGAGTAGCTGGTGATCACTACCAATATCTGCACCTCTATAGCTTCTTACATTTCTCAGAGTCCTCCTTCTCTCTTTATTAATGGCAATGTGATCTATCTGATTTTTGTAATTGCCACATCGTGAAGTCCATGTATACTTGTGGATGTTCTTATGTTGGAACAGAGTACCTCCAATGACAAGATTGTTTGCAGAACAGAAACTTATAAAATATGCTCCATTTTCATTTGCAACTTCGCCAAGACCCTCGACACCCATCACATTCTCTATCCCTTGATTATTTCTTCCAACTTTAGCATTAGAGTCACCAATCACAATATTCATATCTCTCTCAAGGATTTCATCAATTATCCTCTGCAGTTCTTCATAGTATTCATCTTTCCTTTCTTCAGGGGAATCATTTGTTGGGGGCATAGCAAACTATAATACTCATATTGCACTGCTTTGATTTGAGCTTTGCTAGTAACAATCTACTATTTACAGCTCTCCACTCGGTTAATGCCTTTTCTGCTCTTGGTGTCATCATCATTCCTATCCCTTCTCTTACCATCTCCATCTAATCTTCCAGAGTAAATCTATATATTGCCTTGGTCTAAAGCCCCTACTAATCCCCCCTTACACCCCTGTTTTACTTAGGAGCCAAGATATCCAAACTATATTTCATAAATTCACTGTCCACTCTTAACTAACTTCACAACCTGATTCATAGTTCTTACATTCCAATTACCTATTTTAGATTTTTCTTCACTATTTTCTATATATGTATATATATTATATATAAATACTATATATACAAAACATATGTGTGAGTATATACACATAAACATATGTATATATATATATATATATATATGTATATATATATATGATATATATATACTATTATATATACAAACATATGGTGTGGAGTATATATACATAAACATATGTATATATATATATATATATATATACATACATATATATATATATATATATTATATTTATATATATATATATTTATATATACAGTATATATATATGTATATGTATATATATATATATATATATATATAAATCTGTATATATAATATATATATATATATATTTAGTGTGTGTGTGTGTGCATATGTATGCATGGGTACATACATTCAATTTACTTAAAGGAAAAATATGTAAATACCAAGTCAATTCTGACCCTTTTCGTCCTCTAGAAGATGTCGCAGAGACGAAGCTAGTAGCTTTATTTCTCCTCATGAATTATTTCATTTGAGTATCACTGGTTCCTCTGAGCTTTATTCATACATAAAAACACATAGACACATCTATATATATATTATATTATATTATATATATGTATGTATATATATAAATTTATATATATATATACATATATATATATATATATATATATAAATTTATATATATACATACATATATATTATATATATATATATACTGTATACAGTATATATATATATATATATATACAGTATATGTATGTGTGTATATGTATACATTATAATGTATGGGTCCTGTGTCAGAGCACCCAAAAATAAATTATACAATTATGACTCCCGAAGTCTGGCTATTAAAAAATATATTGTACTATGGCTTTAGACTTGAAACCAAACATATAATATTGTATATATTACTACTGGTAAGTTAATCAACCTCTCAAATTCGAACTCCCTTGTTTGCTTTTACATTAAAACTTTTGCACTTTAAAACATTAATACCCAAATTCTGAGACCGTTGAATAACTCCCAGATAGCAATATATAAAACAATAAATATCCAAAGGTCTCTTAAGCACACTCAAAACCAAACTAGGTAATTACACTTAAGTATTATTAACCTTTTTACCCCAAGGCTATTTGGAACTTCCCAACTCTTAACCCCCTGTGGTTATTTTTTTTTTCAACCACATATTATAGTATATTTTTTTTAAATTTGCTCTAACAGCCCTTAATTTCCGTCATAGAGAGGTCAGGTTGGTCTCATTCTCT
>NC_090763.1:30932927-30942927 GCF_036898095.1 Palaemon carinicauda
TAATGTAAGTACATTCTATATTAAAAGTTTTTTGTAACTGGCCCTGAGAGATTAGATTAAACAGTGAAGTGTTTAACCGTTTGGTAACCTTGTGTGAACCTAAGGACATACGAGTAACAGTCAATTATATAGAAGTGTTAAATTTATTTATTTTCTAGTGTTAAAGTATCAATTTTTTTCCATTAATTGTCAAAATTAAATATTTTTATAAATTAATTTCTTGTGAAACAAGTGATTGTATAAATTCTTTTAAGTGTCTTAGTTTTTGACTTAGTCTAAGGTTTAGTCCAGATTTAATAATGTTTATAGAATATATTTGATTTTGTAAAGTATGTATTATTTCGATCAGCAATACTTTTCTCAGTGCTTTGTTCATATTACCTGACTAAGAACCAAAGTAAAAGGATAATTTGAGAATAGTCCCGTTACAATAAAAGTCCAGATTTGTTTTGAGTGTAAAGTAAAGAAACCTTTCAGATATTCAGTCTTCACATATATTATCGACTGGGGTTGTGTATTTTTCTCAGAGCTCGGAGGTAACTTTCTATTGCGTATTGAATTATGTAATATATAGCAGGTGAGTTTGGGAGCTCGGGAATTTACGTAATTCACTAGTCGTAATATATATATATATATATATATATCTATATATATATATATATATATAAAGATTGCATATATGAATTTGTATACATGATTTACATATGTATGTATGTATGTTTATTATGTATATATATATATATATATATATACATATATATATATATATATATATATATATATATATATATATATATATATATATATATAGATAGATAGGTAGATACATACATATATATATATATATATATATAGATGTATATAATATATATAAAAGAACCACATCGAAAATGCAAACAAAAGAGATAATCCTAGACAAGACTGGTCAGGATCCAATCTCCCGATATAATAAGGAGCTAGTGTCTTGCTATATATATATATATATATATATATGTATATGTATATATATATATATATATATATGTGCGTGCGTGTGTGTGTGTGTGTGTGTGTAATCTAAATACTAAGCAATAATTTTTGACGGATCGCGTACGCTAGTAAAATATAAAATGCAAAGGCTGTGTCCTGGCGACCTGGCCGTACCAGAGGAGCAATTATTCACCAGAACATCATGGAAGCCAGAAATGAGCGGCGATGGTGTCAAAAGTGCAAACACCAAAAGTCCACCATCAAACAAGTCTGTTTACTGTTCACCTGACAAATACTCGTGGGCTAAGTTTAAAACAGAGTTGTGTACCATAACTCGCATAAGTAATATCAAGAAAATGTTCCATATAATCCCAATAGTCAGGCTTTCTCCATCACGAGGCTCAATGCTACACAATATTGTAGAAGTTTTATTCCAGCTATAAGCTAGTTGTGGAATGATCTTCCAGCGGGCCATGCATTATACAACTTGGTTGGACAACAAAGTTGGCCAACATTTTCTGCTGTAGAGCATACACTGTAAGACCAAGTCGTTCAACATTAGTTATAGATGTCGTTATGTTAGGATTATAACAACCTTCTGCAAGGGTTAAACAGCAATAAAACATAAAAAACTGATATAGTTCATTACCATTAAGTAAGATACATTATAGAAATACATCAACTAAACAATACGTTGTTCAAAAAAGTTTCCTTTAAATAATGCAAACTAAAAATAAACTATTGTACCAAATGAACGTTTATTTATCCTTGAAGTTTAATCTAGGTATTCTACAACTAGTTTAAGGAATAATTCGGGTCTTGAAGAAGTTCAGTTATAGTATATTGACTCCCTTGGCTTATGTCAGCTGAGACATTTACACTGGATAAATGATAAGTGCATACAGGTTGGGTTGAAAATGTCAATGGGTTTGATGCTCAAGTACTTGACTTACTGGACGATAATGACGGAGAATCCAATGTTAACTGGTTTAATTGGCCCATCATAAGAATCTCATCAATACCTTTTTTTTGCATACAACTTCTGTGTCTCGTTCAGCTTTCTGTAGGGTACAGCCCAGCTATCCGCATAGGTTGCAGCTTCGTCCTTCGTTAGTTTCTGATCTTTTATGAAATCTAAATGATCGACAGCTTTTTGCAAATAGTGATCTTTAGTTGTATCATGAGTAGCCCGCATTTTTCTCTTGGTACCTACAGTATTTCCAATTCCCTGGTCTTCGCTCTCATCCAAATTAATATCTCTAGGTATCTGGATTTCTTGTTCTAAAAAAATCAGGCAACAAATAGAAATACCATATATTTGGGTTCGTACGTGTCATCACCGCCCGCACCGGACTTTTCAGACTTTTCCTTCTTTTTTTAATTAACACCTATAACAAGTTCTCGTAATGTTTATTTATTTTTTAAATCATCTAGAGTGGCATTGCTAACTATTTCCTTCAAATTATTCAACAGTACTTCCCATGTTTTATCTCGTTTGTTTTTATCTTTATATTCTTCTCTTTTAACTTTCCAAATCGCAGGTAAACTTCTGTATGTATCAATGAAACTTCTCCACTGTTCAGTGTCATTTATATTTGCCATCACGTCTATTTAACAGTTTTATAAAATAGCTATTTCCCAAAGAACGTGTCTTTAAAGCAAGGACTACACGTAATCAAACTAGGTTTCCAACTGATGTTGGTTGTGATGTTGTACAATATGCCCAAACAATGTCAAAAAAGTTTTACAACATAAGGCCACTCCCCCTTAAAATCAAAACTGCTTTCATTCTCTCCAACCAAACCAACCAACCAAAATCTTGTTGTACAACCTGCGCATACACTATTCAATATTTCATACAACCCAACTAAGTTGTACAACAAGTTGGATAATGTATGGCCCGCTTAACCGGATAGTTGGATCAGAACAACTTCATCAAACTTGCAGCAAATGTTTTTATGCTGAACAGGGTGACATGTCTTTTTATAGTTTATATATGAAATATCTCTTTTCATACTGTTGATTTTTTTCTAACTATTCTATTTTAATGGTTCATTACTTATATCATTTATATACTTCATTATTTCTTTTCCTTTCAGAGCTATTTTCCCTGTTGGAGACCTTGGACTTCAAGCATCTTTCTTTTCCAACTAGGGTTGTAGCTAAGCTAATAATAATAATAATAATAATAATAATAATAATAATAATAATAATAATCTGACAGACCGAACAAAGTTATTTGATGTGCGATTCGTGGGGTGGGGAAAAGGTAGTAGGCCTGATTGCTGGGCAGTGGATGCCATGTGTTTTAATAGATCGCAAACGTGTTCGCCTAGCATTTGCCTGGCAGGAGATCGATCCCTGACCGGGACCATGAGTTTATTCTGTTTACAGGGGAGGCCACTGTTGTGTTTGGGTGCCACGGTGGGGAGAATGTCTTACCACGCTAATGTTTTGGTGAGCATCTATTCCGATGGAACAGGAAATGAAACCAGACACCTTTACACTTTATATATTTGATAAGGCTGTGATATGATATAAAACACATTCATTACTCGTGGTTTTATCCCTATTAGATTTTGCAAACTCAGAACACTGTTGTTACATGATTTCCATGATACATTACAGCACACATACAGTATATTATGCCGTAATCTGTTATCTTGCTTAATTAAAAGGTATAAAATTTATAATGGAACAAACATTTTACATCTACATATATATATATATATATATATACATATATATATATATATATATATTTATATATATATATATATATATATATTATATATATACATATACATATTTATATATACCATACATATATATACATGTATATATATATATATATATATATTATAAATATATATATATATATATATATACATATATATATATATATATATATACATATATATATATATATATATATATGTATAAACATATATATATATATATATATACATATTATTTTTGGGCTCAAGCCATGTCGTCCTGATGGAAGTTCCTATAGGGTAGCTTCCTAGGGTATATTACAACTACGGCGATATTCCCAGAGAATTTACCTTAAGGTACCAGAATTCTAACTCCTGGAGCGAGTATCCCTCGTGAAAGGGATATCGCGACATATCAGAGGACGTATTCTAGACACGTCACATGGCAATCTACATCCTGGACAGAGATTTCGTCTCGTAGGAGGTGATTGGCGAGATACGAATTCGGGAAAGAAAAAGGGGAGCCTCTCCCAAGGCTTCCCTATCCCCCGATTCGTATGCGTGCCTGGCGCCAATCCTGGCGCCATCTGTATTCCTTTTTGCGTAGCTTAACAACTCGGTGTTTTTTCCTGTTTTTCTCGCAAATCTTGGATTTATTCGACTTTTCATGGCTTCTTCGTCTTCGTCGGCCTCTGATAAGTTGAGTATAGTGTCTGTTATGTATAAATGTAGGCTCTTGGTAAAATTTTGAGTGATTAATAGGATTAATCTTTGATACAAGAGCCGTAGCCTACCAGAGGCGTCTTGGACGCTGTCGCTCGCTAGGTATAAGTTAGTTAGTCAGAGCGACATTCCTGGTTGTTTTGCTTTAATAAATTTTAGCTATTTAGCATTACATAGGATTTCCTTTCGTGCTTAGTATTATTTGGCGAAGTATTCGCCATTCTGGCCTACGCTAGGCCATGTAGCCTAGTCGTTTGGTCCTAGTACTTCATGCATGATTATGGTTTTTCCGAGTGTAATTAAAATTTTATTGAAGCTTTAGGCTATATTTTATACATTTTAGACTGTGTGGAATATTTCCAAGATAGTATACGAGTGAATTTCGGTGAATTAGGTAATCGATTCTCTTGGTGCCTAGGCTAGTTGCTTATGGAGCCTTAGTATACTTTATCATACTCCCCGGTTGCTTTCTTTTCTTCGGAGAAGGTATGCAATCCCTTTCCCTCTGTTTAAGCCTTGGGCTTATCCCTAAGTGGTTTTTTCCGAAATTTATTTTCGATAAAACTATACTAGGGTGTTACTGTACCTTCCTGTTCCTGTAGTTATGGTTCAAGAGGGACAGAACAACAGAGTTTTTAGTCTGAGTCTGTGTTGTCTGGCTTAGGGCTGAGTCCCCCTCGCTGACCTAACACATACAAAGGGAGCTTAGCTCCCTTAGGTCACTACCGAAGGTTTCTGTGGATATGATTCCTTCTTTTGTGATCTACCAGACTAGTCCTGTTGCTGTTCTCGCGGGAGGATAAGTTCTTCCCTTGGGAGTAGCAACGCCTTCCTTGCTTTGGTGCTCTGGAAGCTGTCAAGTATTGCTGGCCTTTCCCCTTAGGTCTCCCTTAGGCTAAGATAAGTTTCTTAGCTGCGGGTGATCTGTCACTAAAGCAAGGTTGGCAGGACCCTCTTGTCCCTTCCCCCTCTTTCTTCATACTGTACTGTACGTCGTTCTACATCTGGACCTAGTATAGGTTAGGATGTGGAATTGACTCAGCCCCTTGCCGGCCGGCAGAGCTGGCCGGCAGGGGTCTTACTGTACTGTACGTCGTTCTACTTCTGGACCTAGTATAGGTTAGGATGTGGAATTGACTCAGCCCCTTGCCGGCCGGCAGAGCTGCTGGCCGGCAAGGGTCTTATGTTTTCGAGTGCTGCCCGGACCTCTCTTGGTCCCTCATCCATGCCTGCCGGCAGAGCCGGACGGCATTGGTCAAGGAAGCCTGAATTAGTTTCTCCCCTTCCTTATATGCACTCTTTCGGTTGCCGGGCTTGGAGGTTGTGTACACTCTTATCCCGGCATCCATTCTATTTTTCTTTTTCTTCTAGTGCTGTACTTGTCCCGGCTGCCGGCCTATGAGGCCGGCAGCCGGGCAGGTGTAGTCCTCTGGTTCTTTTGCTGCCAGCTGGCATCGGTCTTGTACCTTTGCCGGCCGGCTTATGTCAGCCCTTGTCTGCCGGTCACCAAGAGTGTGGCCGGCAGCTGGGTACTACCTTGTGTAGTTGCTGGCCGTCAGCCATTGCCGGCCAACACTGGCTGTTACCGGCCGGCAGTTGCTGCCGACCGGCACAGGCATTTGAACCAGAGTGCTGCCGCCCTATAGCTGTTAAGTAGTATACTTTAAAGCTAGTTGTGGTGTGTGCCGGCCGGCAAAGGCAGGCCGGCACACATCCCTCTATACTGTACTAGTATTCTTCAGTATAACATATACAGTAAGAAGAAAACTAGGGTAAGGGTTTTAGTACAGCACTGTGTCTTCTAACACTATTGTTTTTTCTTGCACATCCCTTTGCTGTTGCCCTACAGATAGGAAGCTGAGTTCTTCCCTGTCTATTATCCAGGATTTTAAAATCATTGCTTAGGTGTGAGCTCCACCTGTTTCCTCTGGAAACCTTGCATTGGTTACTCTAGAAGAGATAAACCATTTTGATTTTATTATCTGGAAGGCTGCAACAATGGGTTGTGAGGGAAACACAAGTGTGTGTCTTTCCTTTCTGAATGGTTATGCTATACTATGCATATCCAGTGATACATAGTTCACTTGATACTCATGGAAATTTCTTCTCTTTACAGAAGGACACTCCGAAGTGGGGAAGTGCTTTCTGCAATGTCAGCAGCAAGAACCTCTGCGGACATGAGTTTTGTAGGAGACACGCAGCCTACGTTGTCTCCAAGGATGATCTCCGGTATTGGGACCCTCAGGTATGTACTGTGTGCACTAACCTGATGACTGAGACATTTAAATAGCTAGGAAGAAGCTTCGTTCCTGGGTAAGGGGCTTCCAAAAGAACACTTCTGGCCCTTATCTTCCAAGTGAGAAGATTAGGGCGTATCCTTTCCCTAAGGCATCATCTGATGCAGTGATTCCCCAGCCTCAAGAGGAGATCCCCTAAGTTCAGATCCAGGTGGATGCTGAAGTCGCGGTCGCGATGCAAGACATCCAGCTAGATGACAGGATGTCTGATGTGGACGGGTGTCAGGAGGAAAACCTCCTGGCAGAAGCCCAGGATGAAGTTCAAGCCCCTCTATATCGGCCAGTCTCCCAGTATAGCTGGGACAGGCCCTCTCTTCTATTGTTGGAATGATCCAACAAATGCAGAAGGAGAATCAGGAGAAGGCGGCTGCAATGGAACTGCGAATGCAGTGCCTTGCAGAATCACATGGGCCCCAGAAAAAGCTCAATGTGAAAGACCTTCCCTTGTGCTCAGATGCTAACCCATGGAGGTATGCTGAGCACATGCCGATGACGACTGGAAAGATCGTCATCTCGGATAAGCTGGGCTCAGTTCCCCTGGAGGGTGGAATTCTGGCCCAGCAAGGCATCATATCCGGACTGTTATGTCCGGCTGAGGAAGGAACCAGCTTCAAAGGAGGAGACAGAGCCGAAGGAGGTCATAGTGATGGACCATGCTAAGGCTCAAGCTCTACTTTCATCCTCGATGAAAGAGAGGGGCTTCTCTAACTCAAAGGTAGCCGCATTGAATAGGAAGCTCCCTTCCTTTGTGTCCTCGCCTACTAGAGCCTTCCCCTTTTTACAGAAAGGGTTTCTGGCTGTACTAAAAGCAATCGAGGCCAGCAAGTCTTGTCCCTCCCTAGAGGAGTGTAAACCCTTGTCGCTGGCCCTGCCTATGGACCACAAAGACTGGAAGGACGTCCATCTTACGTTCTCAGTGGGAATGTTGGAGGCTGATATTGCCGGACGTCAGTTCGGCAAGGACCTCCCTAAGCTGTCTGACTTTCTTTTGCGAAGTGAGTTCGATACAAATGAAAGACTGTCTGCCTCAATGTCTCTTCAGACTACTCTCGAGACGATGGCAAGTGACCCAAAGGTCCATGAAATGTTCATGGTAGTGGCCAAACCTCATCTGGCCACAGTGACGAAGGACCTTTATGGCTTCGTCAAGGCAAGGAGAGCTTGTAGGGAGTTCGTGTTTACCTCGGCTACGGTGAAGCACGAGCCAAAGAAACTAATCTCCTCCAACATTTGGGGAAAAGACCTTATCCCTACCGACTTGGTCAAAGAAGTTGTTGATAAGGCCGCCTTGGAGAATAAAAACCTTCTCTAGAAGTGGGGCCTGGCTATCAAAAGAAAGTCTTCCCCGGATGAGGGTCCTCAACCAAAGAGGAAGACTATGAGGACTAAGCTACCGTCTCGGCTAGCCAAGCCTCTTAGACAGCAACAGCAACTGCAATTGCCATTGCCCCCAGTGCCCCAGATCGTGGCACAAACCCCGACCACCTTTCAGTGGGTACCCCAGGCCGTGTCGACACAGTCCACGGCATTCACCCCAGCGTTCGAAGGGCAGTCTACTTCCTTTCGAGCAAAGCCTAGAAGAGCAGCCAGAGGCTCGTCTAGACGTCCCTCAAGGGGAAGGGGATTCAGGGGTGGTCGTGGTCAGGAAGGGAAGACCTCAGGACGGCAGTCCAAGTGAGGTGATACCGGTAGGAGGGAGACTTCTGAAATTTCGGGATCGGTGGACCTTCGATCCCTGGGCCCACAGCCTACTCAAGAATGGACTGGGCGGGAGCTGGTACAGTACTCCACCCCCGTGCCTTCGGTTTTTCCAACACTCCACCCCCGTTATGGAGGAGTACGTTCAAGAACTGTTGGAGAAAAAAGGTGATCCGAAGGGTGAAGCCCATCAATTTCTAAGGGAGGCTGTTTTGTGTTCCCAAGAAAGACTCGGAAAAGCTCAGAGTCATTCTGGACTTGTCGCCACTCAACAAGTTCATAGTGAATTGCAAATTCAAAATGCTAACACTGCAACACATAAGGACCTTACTGCCCAAGAGGGCATATTCCGTCTCTATAGACTTGTTAGACGCCTATTGGCACATTCCAATTAGCCATCGACTCTCCCCCTACCTAGGTTCAGGCTACAACGAAGACTATACGCCTTCGGAGCCATGCCATTCGGGCTAAACATAGCCCCAAGGATTTTTACGAAGCTTGTGAGCGTAGCTCTCAAACAATTACGCCTAAAGGGAATTCAGGTAGTAGCCTACCTGGACGACTGGTTGGTGTGGGCAGCATCCGAGACAGAATGCTTGCAAGCTTCCAGTCAAGTGATCCAGTTCCTAGAGTACCTAGGCTTCAAGATCAACAGAAAAAGTCTCGACTTTCTCCATCTCAAAAGTTCCAGTGGCTGGGAATCCACTGGGATCTTTTGTCACACCGTTTCTCCACCCCGGCGAAGAAAAGGAAGGAGATAGCGGGTTCTGTCAAGAGACTTCAAGATTCCGAAAGGATATCAAGACACGAGCAGGAGAGAGTACTGCGCTCTCTCCAGTTTGCTTCGGTGACAGACCCAGTGCTAAGAGTACAGCTAAAGGATGCAATCGGAGTTTGGAGAAGTTATGCATCAAACGCGTGAAGAGATCTGAGAAGACCAGCCGCTTCGGCTAAGTACTCCTCTCAGGCCTTGGTCCCAAACCAGACATCTAAAGAAGTCGGTTCTTCTTCAGCCACCTCCCCCGTCGGTGACGATTCACTCAGACGCCTCGAAGGAGGGATGGGGAGGTCACTCTCATCGGAAAAAAGTCCAGGGGACTTGGTCCAGGCTATTCAAGACCTTTCACATAAAACTTTCTAGAAGCTAGGGCAGTGCTCCTTACCTTAAAGAAAGTCTCCCCGCGTCACTCGATCCACATAAGGTGGTGATAGACAGCGAGGTAGTTGTGAGATACTTGAATCGACAAGGATCGAGGTCACCACCTCTCAACCAGGTGATGTTGGCCGTCTTCCGATTGGCGGAAAAGAAGAAGTGGTACCTGTCGGCAGTTCACCTTCAAGGAGTCCGCAATGTGACAGCGGACGCTCTATCCAGGTTCACACCGATAGAGTCGGAATGGTCCTTAGACGCAGGATCATTCTCCTTCATTCTGAATCAGTCCCAGAACTGCAGATAAACCTCTTTGCGACGAAAGACAACAAGAAGTTGCCCCTGTACGTGCCCCGTACGAGGACCCCTTAGCGGAAACAGTGGACGCGATGTCCCTCGACTGGAACAGATGGTCCAAGATTTATCTGTTCCCTCCTCACAACCTT
>NC_090763.1:30947446-30959946 GCF_036898095.1 Palaemon carinicauda
CTGGAAAGTATAATGTTGATATATCAAATGTGACTTTTATTGGCCCACTTTGTTTTCCCATCACTCTCCTCTCTCTCTCTCTCTCTCTCTCTCTCTCTCTCTCTCCTCGCTCTCTCTGTATTTATGTATATATATATATATATATATATATGTATATATATATACAGTTTATAAATATATATATAATATTATACATATATACATATGTATATTTATATATATATGTATATATATACATATATATACGTATATATATATTATATATATATATATTTATATATATATGTATATATATATACATATATATACGTATATATATATATATATATATATATGTATATACATATATATATATATATATATATTAAATATATGAATATATATATACACATATATCTAGATAAACATATATATATATATATATATATACATATATATATATTTATATATATATATATATATATAAACATATTTACACACACACACACACACAAACACATATATATATATATATATATAAATCACCATAATAGTATTGATATAAAAATTCTACCCTTAGGAATGTATCTCCACTGGAAAATCACTCATGAGAAATGCTTTTGGCTTGGTAAGGATCCGAACCTATACTTCTGAGTCGAAACAATGCAAGCAAAGCCATATGCTTGATATTATACTAATTAAAGTCAATATATATATATATATATATACCACACACACATATATATATATATATATATAAATATATATACCTGTATATACATACACACATATATATATAAATATATATATATATATATATATACACATATATATATATATATATATATATGTATATATGTATGTATATATATAAATATATACACACATATATATATTATATATATACATATATACATATATATATATATGTATATATATATATATATATATGTGTGTGTGTGTGTGTGTGTGTGTGTTGGCGTGTGTTGTTTTTTTGTTGTATGTGTGTGTGATAAGAGTAACAAAACACCACTAGGTAAAATATATCATAATCATAAAAGTAGTAATAAGACTGTTGAGGATAGCAGCAATGATAATAACAATAGCTACTGTATTATTATTATTATTATTATTATTATTATTATTATTATTATTATTATTATTATTATATTATTATTATTATTATTATTAGAAGTAGTAGTAATATTAGCAGTAAAATAATAGTAATAATAACAGTAATAAAAACTGAATTGGAATCCTTTAATAAAAATTTTACGGATAAACTCCTCAAGATTCATATCCTTTCTATATAAATAAGGCGAAATATATGAATTTGCAAAAAAGTTAAAAAACGAAAACCAGTAAATTTTGGCTATTATAATAAATTTACCCATTTTTTTCTCAGACGTCTCTTTAAAATGGGTCACGTTACACGCCAGTGGTTATAAAAATAGCCAGCCCTCTCTTCTCTTGGCAATAAACGTGTTTTTTATTGTTGTAATACCGATATTTCAGCAATTTTTCCATTTCCTTAATCAACAGTAAAAATGCAAAAGGAAAAGTTAGGGGAAAACTTAAATTTTGAAGTTTACATTTTTCATTTACTTTTATTGTTCATTCATATCTCTTTTCACTTATTTACCTTATGTCCATACTTCAATTTCATTGTTATTTTCTCGCTCTTCTACTCATTGGTTAATTTTTCCATTCCGTCTGTACAAGTCAAATTTTTCATTTTCTCTATTTTATCTCTAACAAAACTTTATCATTTTTTCCTTTTTTCCTATTTATTTATTATTTCTTAGTATATTTTGTCTTCAATATTGAGCTAAGTCCCTCTTGTTTCAGAAATTTGACCATTTTACGCGAATAAATATAACAGAATTACATACTGAATATATAATTTCGATTATATGAAATTTCTTTTTAAATATGTTTCTGTTTTTTTTTTTTTTTTTTTTTTTTTTTTTTCAAATCCAAACTGAAAATATGCGTACTTTGTACCTTCACAAAATGGTAATTTTAGGGCGTTGTGAAATCGTCGCATGTCATACTAAATCGTACGCAAATAATAATAATAATAATAATAATAATAATAATAATAAATAATAATAATAATAATAATAATAATAATAATAATAATAAACACCAAGAAATTAAGGATGCTTAAAAGCTTACAAGAGAGTGCATTCAAAGAAGCAAAGCTATAATGAATTCAAAGCTTTATTCTAGAAATAAGGAAAAGGTTGTAAATACCTAGGTCATGCCAGTATTCAGGTACATGGCTGGAATAGTGGAAGCCGTCAGAGCTATGTAACCTGGATAGAAAAACTACAATGGTAATGAACATGTACCAAGCGCTGCTCCCAAGAGCAAATATTATTAGCTTCTCTATACCATGCAGCGAAGGAGGAAAAGGACTCATCTATACACTCGTAAATGATTGTGTCAACATCGGAATTGGGACAGTAGGCTACCTAGCACCTTAAGATCAGTGAAGATAAATTGCTATACAGTGCATGGGAAGAAAACTTGATAAAGGAGGGCGAAGACCCGGGAGCATTTAAAGAGAGAGCAAGGAAAAAGACACAAGAAGAATGGAAAAGAAAACCAATTTGTGGACGATTCCTGAGACGAACTGAAGAATTGGCCAGTAAGGGAACATTGCAGTGGCTACTGAAGGGGCGCTTAGGAAAGAAACCAAAGGGATGATAATGGCACCAAAAAATCAGGCCTTAAGAACGAGATATATTCAACGAGCAATAGACGGAACTAACATCTCTTTCAAATGCAGGAAATGTATGACAGAAGAAGAATCTATCGACTGCATCACCAGGGAATGTTCAGCCCTTGCTCAGAATCAATATAAGAAACCACATAATACAGTGACTAAAGCTCTCCATTGGAGTCTCTTTAGAAAATATCAATTATAAATGGTACGAACATCAACCTCGAGCTGTTGTATAAGGACAGACAGGGTGATATAAGTACATCGACCAGACATAACTCTTGTCGACAAGACAAAAAAAAAAAAAAGTATATTTCATAGGTGTTACTGTTCAGTGGGGCTCAAGAATGAAAAATAAGGGGAGTGATAAAAATAGAAAAGTACCAAGACTTCCGAAATGAACTGAGAAGGCTACGGAATATGCAGGAACAAATTGTACCAATAACTATAGGAGACCTAGGAACCACACCTAATGGGTTGAAAAGGAATCTCGAAAAATTACGAGGCGATATAGGCCCGGTGTACCGGTTTCAAATGACCCCCTCATAATCTTACCTCACAGTAGTTTGAAACCGGTTTCAGGCTACCGGGAAGTAACTTGAAACCGGTTTCAAGCTAACCCCCGGGATAATTCAAAGCCAGTTTCAAGCTACCCCACTGGTTTCAAGCTACCCCCTCGTTTTTGCGTAGTATCTCATCATTTATAAATATTAATCAATTGCTTTTGATCAGGGTCAACACAAAGTTTTTAGATTACATATATGTACATGTACGCTTTCCTCTATTGATAAATTTCATTGATGTCATGTATTTATCCTTTTATCGTCTTAGTCCTTCTTTGCGATTATTATACTCGTACAGTGATAAAAGCACGGTAGATATGGCCATCATGTAAGTGTTTTTTTTCCCAAAACGTCCTCATGACACATTCAGTGAGTAAATTTGCATGATGTATAATACTAGTGCACATAAGTCTAGCGTTCCTTAATTCATCGGGATAATGACAAAGAGGATGATAGTTACGATGACCATTTCTCGTCCTTGGGCCGCAAATCAAACCCCATTTTATTCTATTTTTTTTTTTGTTATCTGATTATTTTGAACGCGGTAGTAAGCCATTGATCTCTGGTGTTTTGGGATGTATATAAATCTAGGTTAACCCGATCACAGCATAGTCCAAAAACTCGTCAGTATGGCTGCTGAATGGGGATCGGACAATCTCAATATCAGTGACTACGTAGTGAACGCCAAGTACTCCAAAGGGGCTTCGGAAAACGAAGAAAAACAATCTTAGAAGACTATAATCTGTTAAATTTTCGAAGGTCGAGTTGTATCTAAAGACAAAAACACTCGGTGCCATATTTTCGACTTCGTAGCATACCTTCTCACCTCACTAAATTCTTGTAGTAATCTCCTATGGGAATCGAACACCTATTAAAGAACATCTTACGAAGGCCACAGCCGAAATGTCTTTGTTTTCTTTTGTCATATCGTCTCTTACAATAGTTATTCTATTATTTTTGTTGGTAGATCAACATGCTCATTATATTTTCTTGTTATTAGCTTGTTTTTAACATTTCTTTAATGATACAATACTCATTTGCCTTCTTGTTATTTTTGTATTCTAACTTTATATATTTCCTTTATTTCTTTTTCCTTAATTGTTTCCCTTCTTAGTAGGGTTGCACCTTGGCTAATAATAATAATAATAATAATAATAATAATAATAATAATAATAATAATAATAATAATAATAATAATGGAGAATGCAAAGAATTTCATACATCTAACTTTTATTTTGAAATTAGTCTTTTGATATACACCAGAACTTCTTTGTTGATATGGATGACAACGTAACAGTTTTTAAAATTCTTCATTAGAGGACTCAAGACTTCTTACTAAAGAATCAACATATTTATCGATTACCACGTGTTACTTTGCATCATCCTCCTGTATTTTTTCGGCATGTTTTACACCATTCGCTTAATTTTCTATTGTCACTGAATGCAGTGATATTTTTTTAAGTAGGCCTACCCTTAAATCTAGGCTACTATTTTTTTTTTTTTTTTTTTTTTATTTGCTACATAGGTTTTCACTTGTGCCCAAATATGTTCAATCGGATTGTATTGGCAATAGTTTGGAGGAAGACGAATGACCCTATGACCATTTCAACTGCAATTTTACCAATCACGTATGCGTTATCTATATTTCGGCAGTATTCCTTGATCATTTCCAAAAGTTAGCATTTTAACATATTGTCTCTTGGGGATACGCTTTTTTGATGAGCCCTTACCTTATTTGTGCCTTGTTGTTTAATACTGATGGAGGTTTATCTTATTTTTCTTTATGATAAGATGCGTTACCATTACAATTATGGAAGATGGTGATATATTCGGTAGCAACTGCCTACGGAACCATTGTTCAAATTACGTTACTATTAATTTGACTGTGAAAGTAGTTTTGCTTGAATTGGTTGCTTCTGCTATGCGAAAAATTGCTTTACAAACATCAGTAATAGAACTTCCTTTCTGTTTTTCTAAAGCAAAATATTTGGAAACATTATAAACAATCTCTCGCGCTTGACCAGTAAGTACTGTGTCCCTATTGTTCCTTTGTATGGGGATAGATGACCTTCCATTCTGGCTGACAAAAAGTTTATGATGCTTTTTGTGTGTCTCCTATGATTTGCTAGAATCTTTGAGACATCTCTATTTTGGCATTTTTAATTCTCTCTCTCTCTCTCTCTCTCTCTCTCTCTCTCTCTCTCTCTCTCTCTTCTACATATGGGTGTGGAGCACAAGCAGCAAGCTACTTTCGTCGCAGGTGGTTCCTGCCATTACCTGCCCGCAAGGCAAGGAGGTTTAATAAGGGATACTTTCGGACGAAAGCCGATTAATGAATGTCCATCGCTGACCTGAGAAACTATATTGGAAACGTGGCAATTTTGTGTCTCGTTTCTTTATAGTACGACGGAATAATGTTACAAAACTATAACAATTTGAAGTTGAGGTTTTTCATAGAATTAAAGTTTAACACCTCAAGTAATTGCATTCACTATAACCATCAAATGACATCCCTTTCTCTTCATTTCCGAAACACGATGTCGGAAATATGGCATGTGTGTTTTTGCCTTTAGGTACATATCAAATTTCGTAAATTTGAAAGAGTATGGCAACAAAGTACACATCTCGTGGATTTTTCTGTCAATTTCTCCATGTATATTGCCCTGTGAAGCTCATGCACCCGAAGCACATGAGTGGAATCTATTAGAGATGGTAGAAGAAAACAATTCTTTTTCTTAAATACGAAAATAAACTTTTTTCTACTGCTGCGAAGTCGGCAATAAATGCATGATGCTCGGGCACACTTTTCTATCTAATTTCTCTTGCTCTTAATTTGTTAAACTTTTTGTAGTTTATATAGGAATTATTTATTTCAATATTGTCACTGTCCTTAAAATATTTTAATTTTCCTTGTTTCCTTTCCTCACTGGGCTATTTTTCCTGTTGGGGCCCCTGGGCTTATAGCATCCTGCTTTTCCAACTAGGGTTGTAGCTTAGCAATTAATAATAATAATAATAATAATAATTATGTATACTGTCATATGAATTATTTTCTATTTCGATGAGGGGATAATTTGAAAACATGGGGGTTAGCTTAAAACCGGTTTCAAAGTACCTCCCCGGTAATCTGGAACCGGTTTAAAGTTACCGGGGCCCGGGGAGGTGGGGGGGGGGGGGGGGGGAGGGGGCTAGCTTGAAACTGGGACGTGTGCAGAAGAGCGTACAACTTGAAACAGTATATATGGTGAGGGCAATAAAATATTGCTAAGGAAGATGGGTGTGACCCGAAACCCCACACTATAAACCAACATTGCCTGTAGACTGTGAATGATAATAATAATAATAATAATAATAATAATAATAATAATAATAATAATGAGTCGCATTATTATTATTATTATTATTATTATTATTATTATTATTATCATTTTGATGATAATAACAACGACAACGACAACGATAATGATAATGATAATGATAATGATAATGATTATACTAATACTACTAATAATAATATTTTATAATAATAATAATAATAATAATAATAATTATTATTATTATTAATATTATTATTATTATTATTATTATTATCAATAACAATAATGATGATGAAAATAATAATAATAATAATAATAATAATAATAATAATAATAATAATTATTATTATTATTATTATTATTATTATTATTATTATTATTATTATTATTAATTTTAACACTCAGAGGAAAACATTAGATGCATCCTTCAGATTTCAAATTAGTCGATAAAAAGTCATGAATTTTAGAGTTAACGAGGAAGAGGATTCACGACTTTAGCTTGGTAATTGTTTAAAAAAAAAAAAAAAAAAAAAAAAAAAATACTACAAGGAAGTGGAGACAACGTAAAGTTTTCCTCCACTATTTATGATCAACCAAAATCAATAAAAGCAAGAAAAAGGAAAACATGGAGATTCATCTCTAAAAATGAATTTTTTTCTTGGTCATGTGTAAAATCAACGAAGGAGTTGTGAATCTAAGTATAACGAAGGTGTAATGATTTCGTGAATAAGAATAAAAGATTGAAAATATGTATGGTATGAAAAAATGTGATATAAGGGACGTGTTTATAGCAAGGATGCTTACTAAAATCAATGCCACTGTGTATAATCCTCTTTGCACTCTCCAAGAGAGATTAGTTAACCAAATTTTCAACTGGGCTCCACAAGACACTAGAGGGGCTGGAAGACCTAGACCTACATGGCTGAGGACTATGAAGCGTGGAGAAGGAAATGATGAATGGAGAAGCATTGATTTAAAAGATCAACATAAAGACGACTGGCGAAATCAAACTGAGTCCCTCGGCGTCAAAACGCGTAGGAGGAGATGATGATGATGAGTACAATGTAGAAGAGTTCAAATTCCAGAAGGTGGTACTGATCTTAAAAATTTCGAACAAAAAACCAAAAGTAGTGACGAAAAAGCATGAACATAGCTGCTAAAAAATATTTTCTTAAAATATAACGGAGGTATCGAATTTTTTATACAACATTGCTGTCCATTAAAATAAAAATGATCTAGTATCGATAACAAGGTCATCATTCACGGAAAAGTATTGATAACTTACATAAATAAAAAAAATTAAAAAAAAAAAACTGAAATAAAACACAAACGTTGTATAACAAACTTTAAAAAATTCGTCCAGAGTATTTTGTGAAATTCGCTACGTAAAAAAAGGGGAAAAATCCCATTAGACAGAACCCTGTTATTTAGAGGATGCAAAGTTTACGGGACTCGAGAAAACTCAACACTATTCATTTAGGGGATTCCGCATTTTTACTTCTCAATTTTTTCCTCTTTACTTCAACACCAGGTAGGGCATTTTACATAAACATTACCCTATAACGTTAGATGCATTATTATTATTATTATTATTATTATTATTATTATTAGGCTACAACACTAGTTAGAAAAGCAGGATGCTATAAGCCCTAGGGCTCCAACAGCGAAAATAGTCCAGTGAGGAAAGGAAATAAGGAAACTACAAGAGAAGTAATTAACTATATAAAATATTGGAATAAATCTTTCTTATATAAACTACATAAACTTTGAAAAACAAGAGGAAGAGAAATAAGATAGAATAGTGTGCTCGAGCGTACCCTCAACCAAGAGAACTCTACCCAAAGACTAGAGAACAATGTTGAATTTTGGAGTGTACTTCTAGAAGAGCTGCTTACCATAGCTAAAGATTCTCTTTTACCCTTACCAAGAGGAAAGAAGCCACTGAACAACTACATTGCACCAGGTCATGGGGTGTTATAAAGATATTTTTATTAACAAAAATCCTGAATATTTTTTGGGGGGATACGTTTGAGCTATTAAATGCGTTTTCGTGTTTTTATGAATTTCAAAAGTATGATCAAAATAAATATATAAAATCAATATAGTATATATCCTCACAAGATTTTAGTTTACATCAATTGATTATGATCCACACTGAAGAAAGTCCAATTCCTTTAAAAACCAAGAAATGATTATTCAATAATCACCGTAAGCCAAATATAAAAATTGGAGAATTCGGTAAGGTATCGTCCTCCATAGGTACCTACGCCAACGAAGTTGGTAGAAGGTTATGTTTTACTCCCAGTTTGTGTGTATGTTTGTGTGCGCGTGTGTTTGTTTGTGAACAGTTTCCTGGCCACAATTTAAATCGCAGAGTAATGAAACCTGCAGGGATTAACTTTCATGCAAAAAGCTGGAAATAATTAAATTTTGGAAGGTCAAGCCCTCGGTCAAGCAAAATGTCCAATTCAAGTAATGAGCCATAAGTTTAGACATCGTTGTAACAGAGACTTCAAAGTTGATTCATATTTGAGTGTATGAAAATCCATGCCAATTAATTCATGTTAAGGTCAAAGGTCAAGGTCAGGGTCGAGCATAAAAATCGAGAAATAAGCTGCCATGGCGGAGGTCTGCGCTCTACTGAGTGCCTCTCTAGTTTTCATCTTTGAATGGTCTTCATTTCTTAATCAACACCCAAACACTCTCTTTCAAGTCGTGATATTAAACTTTAGTTGTGGCTCTCTCAAACCCATCCTAGTTGAATGCACTTATGTATAAAACCTTTTAAGTAAGATTTATTTGTAAGGTAAAGTTATTTCAATGTTTAAACGCACTTTAAGAATTCATATTTGATGGTATGAAACAATTAAATACACCCATATAAGATTAAATGCCATGTACACACACACACACACACACACACACACATTTATTTGTAAGGTAAAGTTATTTTAATGTTTAAACGCACTTTAAGAATTCATATTTGATGGTATGAAACAATTAAATACACCCATATAAGATTAAATGCCATGTACACACACACACACACACACATATATATATATATATATATACTGTATATGTATATATATATATATATATATTTATAGATATATATATATATATATATACATATTTATAGATATATATATATATATATATATGTATATATATATACTGTATAAGTATATATATATATACATATATATGTATATATATATATATATATATATGTATATATATACGTACATATATATATATATATATATACACATATATATATATATATATATTACTGTATATGTATATATATATATATATATATAAATATATATATATATATATATATATGTATATATATATATATATATATAATGTGTACAATGTTAATGAAATCTTCTGAGTAGCATATATGAAAGTATATATAAATTGCAATAAATATAAATCAATGTAAACTAGAGAGCCGATATAAACTCATCTCCAATACATGAACAAAAACAATCAAACGTGGAGAACTATCTCTAAAGTGTAATCCGTAATGGTGAACAAGAGACCTTTCATGCGGTGGTGTGGATAAAGAGAAGTTACTTGTAAGAAAATAAGTGTTACTGCCTTCCAACGGGAAAAGTTATGGATTTGGTGGTCAACTCAGATTTTTCAACTTGGAGCATCTCTTGAGATGCAAGTTCGATTCTGGTTAAGATCTGCAATTCCTACCTCCCCTTTCATCGTCATTTTCATTTTAGTGTGCATTTGATTGTGTAAATAATGCGCGAGTGAATGTGTGTTTACATGCAAAGTGTACATATTAAAGGAATTTTACCTTATGTCCACTAAAATTGAACACTGCATTCTATACATTAAAGAATTCCTATATTAGTCCACTAAAATTGATCACTTTACTGTACATATTAAAGGAATCTTACCTTAGGTATACTAAAATTGAACACTGGACTCTACATATTAAAGGAATCCTACCTTAGGTCCACTAAAAACTAACACTGGACTATACATATTGAAGGAATCCTTCCTTAGGTCTACTAAGATTGATCATTGGACTCTACATATTAAAGGAATCCTACCTTAGGTCCACTAAAACTGATTGCTGGACTATGCATATTAAAGGAATCCTACCTTAGGTCTATTAAAACTTATCACTTGACTGTACATAACAAAGGAATCCTACCTTAGGTCCACTAAAAATTAACACTGGACTATACATAACAAAAGAATCCTACCTTCGATCCACTAAAATTGATCACTCTATTGTACATATTAAAGGAATCCTACCTTAGGTCCACTAAAATTGAACACTGGACTCTACATATTTAAGAAATCCTACCTTAGGTCTACTAATATAGATCACTGGACTATACAGATTAAGGAAACCCTAGCTTTGGTCCACTAAAATGGATCACTGGGCTCTACATATTAAAGGAATCCTACCTTAGGTCCACTAAAACTGATTGCTGGACTGTATATATTAAAAGGAATCCTACCTTTGGTCTACTAGAATTGATCACTGGACTATACATATTGAAGTAATCCTAGCCTAGGTCCACTAAAATTGAACACTAGACACTACATATTGAAGGAATCCTACATTAGGTCTACTAATATAGATCACTGGACTATACATATTAAGGGAATCCTAGCTTTGGTCCACTAAAATGGATCACTGGGCTCTACATATTTAAGAAACCCTACCTTAGGTTCACTAAAACTGATTGCCGGACTATACATATTAAAAGGAATCCTACCTTAGGTCTATTAAAACTTATCACTTGACTGTACATAATAAAGGAATCCTACCTTAGGTCCACTAAAAATTAACACTGGACTATACATAACAAAAGAATCCTACCTTCGATCCACTAAAATTGATCACTCTATTGTACATATTAAAGGAATCCTACCTTAGGTCCACTAAAATTGAACACTGGACTCTACATATTTAAGAAATCCTACCTTAGGTCTACTAATATAGATCACTGGACTATACAGATTAAGGAAACCCTAGCTTTGGTCCACTAAAATGGATCACTGGGCTCTACATATTAAAGGAATCCTACCTTAGGTCCACTAAAACTGATTGCTGGACTGTATATATTAAAAGGAATCCTACCTTTGGTCTACTAGAATTGATCACTGGACTATACATATTGAAGTAATCCTAGCCTAGGTCCACTAAAATTGAACACTAGACACTACATATTGAAGGAATCCTACATTAGGTCTACTAATATAGATCACTGGACTATACATATTAAGGGAATCCTAGCTTTGGTCCACTAAAATGGATCACTGGGCTCTACATATTTAAGAAACCCTACCTTAGGTTCACTAAAACTGATTGCCGGACTATACATATTAAAAGGAATCCTACCTTAGGTCTATTAAAACTTATCACTTGACTGTACATAATAAAGGAATCCTACCTTAGGTCCACTAAAAATTAACACTGGACTATACATAACAAAAGAATCCTACCTTCGATCCACTAAAATTGATCACTCTATTGTACATATTAAAGGAATCCTACCTTAGGTCCACTAAAATTGAACACTGGACTCTACATATTTAAGAAATCCTACCTTAGGTCTACTAATATAGATCACTGGACTATACAGATTAAGGAAACCCTAGCTTTGGTCCACTAAAATGGATCACTGGGCTCTACATATTAAAGGAATCCTACCTTAGGTCCACTAAAACTGATTGCTGGACTGTATATATTAAAAGGAATCCTACCTTTGGTCTACTAGAATTGATCACTGGACTATACATCTTGAAGTAATCCTAGCCTAGGTCCACTAAAATTGAACACTAGACACTACATATTGAAGGAATCCTACATTAGGTCTACTAATATAGATCACTGGACAATACATATTAAGGGAATCCTAGCTTTGG
>NC_090763.1:30964946-30968316 GCF_036898095.1 Palaemon carinicauda
TTGTAATAAAACTATATAACAATGAAAGACTGTAAAAAGCTATCGAATGAAAGATAAGATTCTTCCTTTGTTAATCGTAAGGAAAATGCAATGCACCTGCAGCATGAAATTGAAGAAGAGTTCTCTCTCTCTCTCCTTTTTCCCGTATGTACCGGGCAAAGTAACCGCCACCTGACTCCAATCAACTTTAAAGACAAAAGACAATTAATATAGTACAAACTAATTCAAACTATACTTTCATTACCGTTATTGTATTGTCATTTGGTATGCCAATATCAACCTCATTGACAAAAGCTGTTGAATATACACACAATTTTCATCCTTACCTAACTCTTTGGGGATCTATACAAACCTGTGGTCGTTGCTAAATAAGTTAGTTATTTGAGAGCTCGTCATGTATCCATGCCTATTACGGTCAGCTACATCAAAACGTAATTTGGGCAAAATCTGCTTTAATGATTTATCCCCTTATTAATTAATAGTGAAAGAAATTAATATATTTCAGAATAATATTAATATTTACAATATTTCACAAGATTCTCAAAATACTGACGGTTTACCTATTAATAGCAATCTACAGAAATTTGTTGTAATGTTATACAGGACTTATATTTATAAGTCTCTATGAAGTCAGACTCATATGATGACGAAGCTCAGTGCCACAAAAGCTCTTAATGCATTACACATTCTCTTATATCTCCCGGGACCCGTTCTCTCGAAAGTTCAGGACTGAATTATATCTGGCAATATGCACGTCTGGTGGCTTAGAAATATTTTCTAGAATCTACCGATAACTCTTGTTCCAGAATACAACATTATATTTCATTTACAATTCAGTATAATATTCTAATCTTAACATAAACTATTTCTCTTTTCGCTTTTAATGCGTCACAAATTCTCCCTTATTTCCCGAGACTTCAGAATGTTTTTGAGAATCTACTAGTAACTCTTGCTCTAGAATACAACGATACTCTTCATTTAAAATTCATTACAATGTTTTATTCTTAAAATCAACATTTGATATGTGAAAAAAAACTTTCTCACAGGTCCTTTAACCTAATGTAGATAATTTTACTTTAATTTACATAGCACATAACACGTGCAATTGTTTCTGGGATGCAATGGTGACGACGTCATAATTACGAACCTCTGAAGTGTAAACAGCTGAGAATTATTTTTTCATATATTTGAAAATATAAACTACTCATATTTCTGTCTTTAGATAATTGTTACTACAATTTTGAGTCCCCTAATACATTTTGTATAAGAATCCTTCATCAAATTAGTATATAGTTAATGTATAATAGGCATGAGTAGAAGGAATATATATATATATATATATATATAATATATACATATATATATATATATATATATATAATATATACATATATATATATATATATATATGTACATACAGTACACTGTGTGTGTATGTGTGTGGGTATATATATATATATATATATATACATATACTATATATATATATATATATATTCCTTCTACTCACGCCTATTATACATTAACTATATACTAATTTGATGAAGGATTCTTATACAAAATGTATTAGGGGACTCAAAATTGTAGTAACAATTATCCAAAGACAGAAAAATGAGTAGTTTATATTTTCATATATATATATATTTATTTATATATATATATATATATATGTATATATATGTATATAAATAAATATATATATATATATATATATATATTTATATATATATATGTATACATACATATATATATATATATATATAAAACATATGTATATATATATACATATATATATATCTATCAATATACATATATATATATATATATATGTGTGTGTGTGTGTGTGTGCGCGTATGTGCGTAGTGTTTTATTATGTAAATAAGTATAAGTCTGCAAATATTTTCATCTTGACTATAAGTTATGTGCAGTACATGTCTTCGCATAAGAAGATAGCCTTTGTTGTGCAGTAAGTTTCTTCCACGATCCAGATACTGGAGCAAGATATTGGTTTTGTTCAACAGGATTCAAAACCCACCAGATTAGATATTTGTCTTGGAAAACAAAGCGTCGATCACGAGTAGTAGCCTATGACTGAAAATGCATTACAAGGTTTGTGAGTCAGAGTAAAGGTTTTTACTTTATTTTTAAATATAAGGAACATCATGCTCATGATGATAATAATGATAAGAATAAAACGAGGGTTAATTATTATTATTATTATTATTATTATTATTATTATTATTATTATTATTATTATTATTACGAAAAGATTGAAATAACAAAAACAACTTGTACTACAATTATCCTTATGATCATCAGCATTACTATTAGCAATAGTATTACTTTAATATACAACGAAAAACAGTTTATACATCTGAATTAATCGAGGAATTTCCTTTGTCAAATGCCACTCTCTCCGACGCCCAAGTTCAATCATCTCCGTTGAATTCTATCCTTCATCGTCTGTTGAAATTAATGGTGATCCGTTCACTGCCGGTAATTGAAACACCGGTCGTCAGCATCAGATACTTCGAAGAGTAATTCGCGAATTGTAATCACTTCAATGAATTACGCTTAAATAGCGTAAATCTTGAATGGGCAAAGATCAGTTGGTTCCACGATTAGATATTAATCTAAATGCAATTGTTATATAATGAATCCTCATTTACCTAGGGTAATGTGGTATCACTTGAACAAATACCCATATTTCGTTATTACCTCCGCCAACGAATTTGAAAAGAAGTTATGTTTTACCCCTTGTTTGTTTGTGTGTGTGTGTTTGTTTGTGACATTCGTGGCCGCAATTTCAATCGTAGATTAATGAAACTTATGTGAATTAACTGTTATGTAAGTTGGAAATTATTAAATTTTGGAAGTACAAGGTCAAAGGTCAAGGTCACGGTTGAGCAAAATGTCCAATTCCTGTAATCAGCAATGGGTTTGGACATCGTTGTTAGAGAGACTTCAAACTTGGTTCATTTTTTAGTGTATGAAAATCCACGCCAATTAATGCATGTTAAGGTCAATGTCGAGCAAAAGGTCATGAATTAAGCTCCCATGGCAGGGGTCTGCGCTCTACTGAGAACCCCTCTAATTGAAAATGTGTATCTGTTTATGATAGGTATTTGTTCCTTTATGGAAAACTAATTATGATTTCAGAAATATTCATAAAAAAAGACCTTACCTATATTTTTCAGCATTTGCTTGTCATGTAAAAACATTTTTCCAAAATAACTAATTACTGTATATATCAGGAAGGAAATGCAATTAACAACGACGTTATTACAAACAATACAAGTGTTGTATAATTCTCTTACAAGGACTTATGAACTGTTTTAGAAATTTAGTTAAATTTCACCACAAACTAATG
>NC_090763.1:30968816-30973816 GCF_036898095.1 Palaemon carinicauda
AGCCTGAATTAGTTTCTCCCCTTCCTTATATGCACTCTTTCGGTTGCCGGGCTTGGAGGTTGTGTACACTCTTATCCCGGCATCCATTCTATTTTTCTTTTTCTTCTAGTGCTGTACTTGTCCCGGCTGCCGGCCTATGAGGCCGGCAGCCGGGCAGGTGTAGTCCTCTGGTTCTTTTGCTGCCAGCTGGCATCGGTCTTGTACCTTTGCCGGCCGGCTTATGTCAGCCCTTGTCTGCCGGTCACCAAGAGTGTGGCCGGCAGCTGGGTACTACCTTGTGTAGTTGCTGGCCGGCAGCCATTGCCGGCCAACACTGGCTGTTACCGGCCGGCAGTTGCTGCCGACCGGCACAGGCATTTGAACCAGAGTGCTGCCGCCCTATAGCTGTTAAGTAGTATACTTTAAAGCTAGTTGTGGTGTGTGCCGGACGGCAAAGGCAGGCCGGCACACATCCCTCTATACTGTACTAGTATTCTTCAGTATAACATATACAGTAAGAAGAAAACTAGGGTAAGGGTTTTGGTACAGCACTGTGTCTTCTAACACTATTGTTTTTTCTTGCACATCCCTTTGCTGTTGCCCTACAGATAGGAAGCTGAGTTCTTCCCTGTCTATTATCCAGGATTTTAAAATCATTGCTTAGGTGTGAGCTCCACCTGTTTCCTCTGGAAACCTTGCATTGGTTACTCTAGAAGAGATAAACCATTTTGATTTTATTATCTGGAAGGCTGCAACAATGGGTTGTGAGGGAAACACAAGTGTGTGTCTTTCCTTTCTGAATTGTTATGCTATACTATGCATATCCAGTGATACATAGTTCACTTGATACTCATGGAAATTTCTTCTCTTTACAGAAGGACACTCCGAAGTGGGGAAGTGCTTTCTGCAATGTCAGCAGCAAGAACCTCTGCGGACATGAGTTTTGTAGGAGACACGCAGCATACGTTGTCTCCAAGGATGATCTCCGGTATTGGGACCCTCAGGTATGTACTGTGTGCACTAACCTGATGACTGAGACATTTAAATAGCTAGGAAGAAGCTTCGTTCCTGGGTAAGGGGCTTCCAAAATAACACTTCTGGCCCTTATCTTCCAAGTGAGAAGATGAGGGCGTATCCTTTCCCTAAGGCATCAGCTGATGCAGTGATTCCCCAGCCTCAAGAGGAGATCCCCTAAGTTCAGATCCAGGTGGATGCTGAAGTCGCGGTCGCGATGCAAGACATCCAGCTAGATGACAGGATGTCTGATGTGGACGGGTGTCAGGAGGAAAACCTCCTGGCAGAAGCCCAGGATGAAGTTCAAGCCCCTCTATATCGGCCGGTCTCCCAGTATAGCTGGGACAGGCCCTCTCTTCTATTGTTGGAATGATCCAACAAATGCAGAAGGAGAATCAGGAGAAGGCGGCTGCAATGGAACTGCGAATGCAGTGCCTTGCAGAATCACATGGGCCCCAGAAAAAGCTCAATGTGAAAGACCTTCCCTTGTGCTCAGATGCTAACCCATGGAGGTATGCTGAGCACATGCCGATGACGACTGGAAAGATCGTCATCTCGGATAAGCTGGGCTCAGTTCCCCTGGAGGGTGGATTTCTGGCCCAGCAAGGCATCATATCCGGACTGTTATGTCCGGCTGAGGAAGGAACCAGCTTCAAAGGAGGAGACAGAGCCAAAGGAGGTCATAGTGATGGACCATGCTAAGGCTCAAGCTCTACTTTCATCCTCGATGAAAGAGAGGGGCTTCTCTAACTCAAAGGTAGCCGCATTGAATAGGAAGCTCCCTTCCTTTGTGTCCTCGCCTACTAGAGCCTTCCCTTTTTACAGAAAGGGTTTCTGGCTGTACTAAAAGCAATCGAGGCCAGCAAGTCTTGTCCCTCCCTAGAGGAGTGTAAACCCTTGTCGCTGGCCCTGCCTATGGACCACAAAGACTGGAAGGACGTCCATCTTACGTTCTCAGTGGGAAAGTTGGAGGCTGATATTGCCGGACGTCAGTTCGGCAAGGACCTCCCTAAGCTGTCTGACTTTCTTTTGTGAAGTGAGTTCGATACAAAAGAAAGACTGTCTGCCTCAATGTCTCTTCAGACTACTCTCGAGACGATGGCAAGTGACCCCAAGGTCCATGAAATGTTCATGGTAGTGGCCAAACCTCATCTGGCCACAGTGGACGAAGGACCTTTATGGCTTCGTCAAGGCAAGGAGAGCTTGTAGGGAGTTCGTGTTTACCTCGGCTACGGTGAGGCACGAGCCAAAGAAACTAATCTCCTCCAACATTTGGGGAAAAGACCTTTTCCCTACCGACTTGGTCAAAGAAGTTGTTGATAAGGCCGCCTTGGAGAATAAAAACCTTCTCCAGAAGTGGGGCCTGGCTATCAAAAGAAAGTCTTCCCCGGATGAGGGTCCTCAACCAAAGAGGAAGACTATGAGGACTAAGCTACCGTCTCGGCTAGCCAAGCCTCTTAGACAGCAACAGCAACTGCAATTGCCATTGCCCCCAGTGCCCCAGATCGTGGCACAAACCCCGACCACCTTTCAGTGGGTACCCCAGGCCGTGTCGACACAGTCCACGGCATTCACCCCAGCGTTCGAAGGGCAGTCTACTTCCTTTCGAGCAAAGCCTAGAGGAGCAGCCAAAGGCTCGTCTAGACGCCCCTCAAGGGGAAGGGGATTCAGGGGTGGTCGTGGTCAGGAAGGCAAGACCTCAGGACGGCAGTCCAAGTGAGGTGATACCGGTAGGAGGGAGACTTCTGAAATTTCGGGATCGGTGGACCTTCGATCCCTGGGCCCACAGCCTACTCAAGAATGGACTGGGCGGGAGCTGGTACAGCACTCCACCCCCGTGCCTTCGGTTTTTCCAACACTCCACCCCCGTTATGGAGGAGTACGTTCAAGAACTGTTGGAGAAAAAAGGTGATCCGAAGGGTGAAGCCCATCAATTTCTAAGGGAGGCTGTTTTGTGTTCCCAAGAAAGACTCGGAAAAGCTCAGAGTCATTCTGGACTTGTCGCCACTCAACAAGTTCATAGTGAATTGCAAATTCAAAATGCTAACACTGCAACACATAAGGACCTTACTGCCCAAGAGGGCATATTCCGTCTCTATAGACTTGTTAGACGCCTATTGGCACATTCCAATTAGCCATCGACTCTCCCCCTACCTAGGTTCAGGCTACAACGAAGACTATACGCCTTCGGAGCCATGCCATTCGGGCTAAACATAGCCCCAAGGATTTTTACGAAGCTTGCGAGCGTAGCTCTCAAACAATTACGCCTAAAGGGAATTCAGGTAGTAGCCTACCTGGACGACTGGTTGGTGTGGGCAGCATCCGAGACAGAATGCTTGCAAGCTTCCAGTCAAGTGATCCAGTTCCTAAAGTACCTAGGCTTCAAGATCAACAGAAAAAGTCTCGACTTTCTCCATCTCAAAAGTTCCAGTGGCTGGGAATCCACTGGGACCTTTTGTCACACCGTTTCTCCACCCCGGCGAAGAAAAGGAAGGAGATAGCGGGTTCTGTCAAGAGACTTCAAGATTCCGAAAGGATATCAAGACACGAGCAGGAGAGAGTACTGCGCTCTCTCCAGTTTGCTTCGGTGACAGACCCAGTGCTAAGAGCACAGCTAAAGGATGCAATCGGAGTTTGGAGAAGTTATGCATCAAACGCGTGAAGAGATCTGAGAAGACCAGCCGCTTCGGCTAAGTACTCTTCTCAGGCCTTGGTCCCAAACCAGACATCTAAAGAAGTCGGTTCTTCTTCAGCCACCTCCCCCGTCGGTGACGATTCACTCAGACGCCTCGAAGGAGGGATGGGGAGGTCACTCTCATCGGAAAAAAGTCCAGGGGACTTGGTCCAGGCTATTCAAGACCTTTCACATAAAACTTTCTAGAAGCTAGGGTAGTGCTCCTTACCTTAAAGAAAGTCTCCCCGCGTCACTCGATCCACATAAGGTGGTGATAGACAGCGAGGTAGTTGTGAGATACTTGAATCGACAAGGATCGAGGTCACCACCTCTCAACCAGGTGATGTTGGCTGTCTTCCGATTGGCGGAAAAGAAGAAGTGGTACCTGTCGGCAGTTCACCTTCAAGGAGTCCGCAATGTGACAGCGGACTCTCTATCCAGGTTCACACCGATAGAGTCGGAATGGTCCTTAGACGCAGGATCATTCTCCTTCATTCTGAATCAGTCCCAGAACTGCAGATAAACCTCTTTGCGACGAAAGACAACAAGAAGTTGCCCCTGTACGTGCCCCGTACGAGGACCCCTTAGCGGAAACAGTGGACGCGATGTCCCTCGACTGGAACAGATGGTCCAAGATTTATCTGTTCCCTCCTCACAACCTTCTGTTGAGGGTCCTCAACAAACTGAGATCCTTCAAAGAGTAGCGGCAATAGTGGCCCACAAGTGGCCGAACAGCGTGTGGTTCCTCCTGGCATTGGAACTGTAGCTGAAGTTTGTACCACTACCAGATCCAGTTCTGACCCAGCGAGTCCAGAAGTCAACTGTCTGCGCTTCATTACAGAAAACCCGGACCCTGCAGCTCATGATTTTCTCTCCCTAGCGGTGAGAAAGCGTTTCGGGATTTCGAAAGCCAGTATAGACTTCCTTGAGGAATATAAGTGCAAATCTACTAGAAGGCAATATGAGTCATCTTGGAGAAAATGGGTGGCCTTTTGTCAAGGCGAAGATTCCGCAGGAGATCTTGACAGACTTCTGCTTATCTTTCTTCTCCACCTCCATGGTCAAGGGTTGGCAGCGAACACGATTTCAGCGTGTAAGTCTGCTTTGACAAGACCCATTCTATATGCCTTCCAGGTCGACCTAGGTAACGAGATCTTTAATAAAGTCCCGAAAGCCTGTGCTAGGCTCAGACCTTCAGCACCTCCAAAGCCCATTTCATGGTCTTTAGACAAGTTCTTCATTTCGCTTCTCTGTTGAGCAATGAAGAGTGTGCGTTAAAGGATTTGACACAAAAAGTTATTTTCCTATTTTGCACTCGCGTCCGGGGCCAGGG
>NC_090763.1:30983816-31006316 GCF_036898095.1 Palaemon carinicauda
TGATCTACTGTATTGTTACCAGACTATGAAGGGAGGCAGGAATGAGCAGCAAGTACATCATGAGCACCACCATCAAAGGCATGCATTTGGCAACATACCATACTAACAGATCTTGCTTATCCTCATGGTCTACCTGTTCAGTGTACAAAGACCGGTGGGCAAAGCTGAAAATATACCTCTAAATCGATACTGGATTCAGTTAAACACATGGACTCAAACGTCTTTCCAGCCCAGTGCATTAAGAAATCATTGGCATGGCGTGCAGAATGATTAAAATTATAAAAGAAAACTGCACATAAGTATTATAATTGCTGCACTTATGAAGAATTGCAAGGGGAACCTATGTCAATCTTTCTACATAAGCTGTAATATGGCTGAGAGTCAATCCTTAGAAAAAGTAAACATGAATGGACACACATTTTACAACATTTTTAGATCTGGTATAGCCATTAAAAATCAAACTATAAGAGATTATTCGAGTGCCATGTGTGGATGAGATCATGGTAAGGCGTAGATGGAGATGGTTTGGGCATGTTCTTCGCACTCCTAAAGAGAGAATAATTTGCCAAACTTTCAACTAGGCTCCACAAGGCACTATAAGGTTGGAAGCAACATGCCTACATGGCTAAGGACTATGAAACGCGAAGTAAGAGATAATAAATGAATAAGTATTGATTTGAAAGCTCAAGAAAGAGACAAGTGGCGAAATCTAGCCAAGGCCCTTTACATCAATAGGCATAAGAGGATATGTTGATTATAATGATGATAGCCTTTTATAACCTTGAAGAGGTAACATATACATGGGACAAAACTGAAAACAGCCAGATGTGATTCAGTAAACAAATCCATTCAGGAATCAACTGCCTGCCAATGTCTTCGATCTTTGTTCAGACAAGTGACTAAAGGCCCTTCTATAGTATACAAGGTCTACCCATCTTAAGTCCAAAACTGACCGCGTTCTGCACAGGGTGTTTCATGACGTCACTATCTACAGACTAGATTAGCGCAAAGCAAAAGCAAAGGTGTTTAATCGGTGGATTGTATATATATATATATATATATATATATATATATATATATATATATATATATATATATATATATATATATATATATATTTATATATATATATATATATATATTTGCTACATTAATGTCTGGATTCACTTAACGACCTCGGGATCAAAGCCCCAGGCGAAATCACACAAAGACAAGAGCTTGTGACCGGCCGGGATGCTAACCCTGGTCCGGCAAACTTGTAGAGACAGTGACTAAACCACTTGGCCACGAAGAAAGATAGAAGTCAATGATAATTCTGCTGTACTTATACCTGTCGAATTCAGGTGTTTTGTACTTTTGAAATTAACCCATCTTCACCATCGTAGCTAACTGGTAGTTTGTTACTTGGTATTCGATTAATGATAAATTTTTTTGCACATTTAGACGTGTTTTTCATATTCAAATAAGCTATATATATTTTTGCTACATTAATGTCTGGATTCTCTTAACGACCTCGGGATCAGAGCCCCAGGCGATATCACACAATCACAAGAGCTTGTGAGCGGCCCAAGGTCGTTAAGAGAATACAGACATTAATGTAGCAAAAATATATAAGGCTTATTTGAATATGAAAAACACGTCTAAATGTGCAAAAAAGTTTCTCATATATAAATATATATATATATATATATATATATATATATATATATATATATATATATATATATATATATATATATATATATATACATATATATATATATATATATATATATATATATATATATATATATATATGGTTGTGTGTGTATGTTTAGTCTAAATGTTTGCATATCAAAATTAATTTCTGCAGTGAATTTACCATTATCCGGTATCTTTATTGATTAACAGATGAATGTAAAAATAACCAACTGAAGGTACGAGCTATAAAGAGAGGGCACAAAAGACTTGAGAAAATCCTTTAAACATCAGATGCAGAACAGGAGGAGGAAAAATTCTATCTATTAGTGAACTATCCAAGGAGATAAAAAAAAATCTAAGAAAAAACTAAAAGGGTGTTATGTTAAAGAACTGTGAAATAGTAGAAGATAACATTGGAAAAGTGAAAGAGTGATAGGGATAAGGAAGTTATTTTGGGAAAATGAGAAGATGAAGTGAAAAATGAGAAGAAAATTATGCTTGATACAAACGAATGCGCTTATGTCTCAGCAACGGGCACTGTAAAAACGATCTAAGTTTTTTTTTTTTTCTTTTTTTTTCTTTTTTTTTTCTTTTTTTTTCGCCTTCTCGGGTATTGTGTAATTTAAAAGGGAAACCTATTAAATCTTGAACTGTAGGTAGTAGGTTGGCCAGGGCACCAGCCGCCCGTTTAGATACTACCACTAGAGAGGTATTGGATCCTTTGACTGGCCAGACAGTAATGCATTGGATCCCTCTCTCTGGTCACGGCTTATTTTTTCTTTGCCTACACTTACACAGAATAGTCTGGCCTATTATTTACATATTCTCGTCTTTCCTCATACACCTGACAACAATAAGATACTTAACACTTCTTCACCCAAGGGATTAATTACTGTACTGCAATTTGTTCAGTGTACTTTCCTCTTGGTAAGGGTAGAAGAGACTCTTTAGCTATGGTAAGCAGCTCTTCTAGGAGGACACTCCAAAATTGAACCATTGTTCTCTAGTCTTGGGTAGTGCCATAGCCTCTGTACCATGGTTTTCCACTGCCTTGGGTTAGAGTTCTCTTGCTTGAAGGTACACTCGGGCACACTATTCTATCTTATTATATTTTTTTCTTCCTCTTATTTTTTTGAAATGGCGTGTTGGGCAGGCTTAATAGAAGGGCCATGGATGCCTGGTGGTTTATCAAGAGGTTGTCTTTTCCTTTTTCTGATTCTTTTTCTTCTCAAAACGATCCTTACTGTCCTCCCTTCAGTTGAAGTGGCTATCCCGGGGGAGTATTTAGCCTTGGATGGTGTATCGGCTCCTCCATGTTGACCAGTTTTTCCGACTTTTTACTATAGTCTATGAGTATCATCAATCACTTTAGTTATAATTCTGCACATATTGTTTTTATTATAATTCTTGTTAATCTAGTTTTTAAGTATAATGTCTCTCTTTTATTTCTATTGATTCTTATGCTGTCTGGAGACATTGAACGAAATCCGGGACCAGTACGTCCTAGATTTCGTCAATGTCGTCTTCTGTATTGCAATATTCGTGGTCTTCATGCAAATATCCAAGACCTTACAGTTGCGTCCAGACAGTATGATATTCTTTTGTGCTCAGAAACTTTGGTTTATAATATGATGCACTCATCTGAGCTCCTTATAACTGGTTTTAAGAAGCCAATAATGTTGAAACGTGAGGCCATCCCTAGGGCCAGGGGAATTGCGGTGTATATTAGGACCGAGTACCCTGCTTTTCATAAGTCCTGCTATCAATGTGGATGTCATGAGATTCAGGTAATAAAAGTTTGTGGCAGGCATAACAACTTTTATTTGTGTTCGATCTACCGGAATCCAGACATGGATGATTCTATCTTCGATTGTCTTCTTACCATTATGGCTAAGATACAAGAATATGATAGATAGGCTTCTTTTGTCTTTGTTGGTGATTTTAATGCTCACCATAGAGAGTGGTTAAGTTCTATCTCTCCTACCGATCGCCATGGCTTAAGAGCTTTAGACTTTGCCTCTGAATCAGGCTGTGAGCAAATCATAAATGAAGCTACTCACAGGTCTGGTAATTGCTTGGACCTTGTATACACTGACTCCCCTGGCGTTATAACTAGTAAGGTTGGTTCTCCAGTCGGGACATCTGATCATGCCTTGATTTCATTAGTAGTGAAGACTGAGCAGCCTGTCCCTGATATATCATACTGTCATAAAATTTATATGAAATCCCAAGCAGACTGGAATGGGATTTTGCATGATCTTTTGTGCTTGAATTGGTCACAATTATATAGTAGTGTAGATCCTGTTGTCCGTTTGAATGAGAATCTAGTCAACATAATCGATAGGTGTATCCCTTCTCGTGTGCTAAGGTACCGAGTGAAGGACAAACCGTGGTTTAATGATGATTGTAGACATACTTATTTGGAGAAGCAGGAGGCCTATCACCTTTGGAAGGGTAACAGATCAGATTTGACCTGGAACAACTATACTCAGCTTCGAGCTTTTGCTCAGAGAGTTTATGCCTCAACTGAAAAGGAGTACAATTTAACCATAAAAGAAACCCTAGCTGGTACAACTCAGGAACATAAATGGCGGTCTACCCTTAAATCTGCACTCTTTGGTGTAGTTCCTCCTTTACTTAAATCAGATGGTTCAGTCACTCACTGTCCAAAGGAAAAGGAAACCCTTCTGGCTGATGTTTTTGACAGTAAACAGAGGAATGAAAAACTTGAACTTCCTCATTCCTGTTTTCCTGAGGCTAAACTTACTAGTTTAGCTTTTCGATCTCGTGAGATTAAAGCTCTGTTGATGGACCTTGATGCTTATGGATGTGTAGACCCAAATGGTATTTTTCCTTTGTTTTTCATAAAGACAGCAGATTTCTTAGCTCCAAAGTTATCTGTTCTTTTGCACAAGTTAGCAAGTAGAGGAGCTTTTAGCACTTGTTGGGAGAATTGGTAATGTTACTCCTCTATGTAAATGTGTTTGTGGAAGCTCAAGTCCCACTGATTACCGCCCAATTTCCATAACTCCCATATTATCAAAAGTTTTTGAACGTCTTCTGGCAAAACGTCTTAATAGGTTTGCTGAAGGTAATCATCTACTTCCTTGTTTGCAATTTGGTTTTCGTAAAGGCCTTGGTGAATGTGATGCCCTTCTTACAATCTCCAATGCTGTACAGAAATCCCTTGATTGTGGTCAGGAAGTTCGTATGATTGGCCTTGATTTTAGTGCTGCCTTTGACCGTGTTAATCACGAGGCCCTTGTTTTCAAACTCAAACAGTTGGGAGTGGGTGGGTCGTTTCTTAGCATTATTATTGGTTTTTCAAGTAATAGATCTCAAAGAGTTGTAGTTGGTGGGCACCAGAGTGAGTATAGGAATGTGATATCTGGTGTTCCACAGGGTAGTGTTCTTGGCCCATTACTTTTCATACTATATACACATGACATGTGGTTTGGCCTAGAAAACAAGCTTGTTGCATACGCAGATGATGCTACTCTCTTTGCATCAATTCCATCCCCTGAATGTAGATCTGGGGTTGGTGAATCCCTTAATAGAGATTTAGCTAAAATTAGTGCATGGTGCAAATTATGCAGTATGAAGCTGAATCCTAACAAAACTCAAAGTATGATTGTAAGTAGGTCAAGGACGGTGGCTCCTCAACATCCGGATTTCAGTATTGATAATGTTTCTTTAAATATGTATGACTCTTTTAAAATTTTAGGTGTTATTCTCGACAGCAAATTTACTTTTGAGAAACACATTAGGTCTGTGTCTTCTTCAATTGCACAAAAAATTGGCTTATTGAGAAAGTCTTACAAGATTTTCGGTGATCAATCTATTCTGAAGAAGTGTTTTAATTCTTCCATTCTACCTTGTTTTGAGTATTGTTCTCCTGTCTGGTGTTCAGCTGCTGATTCTCACCTTAATTTGTAGGACAGAAACTTACGGTCTATTAAGTTTATTATTCCTGATCTAGATATTAATCTTTGGCACCGTCGTTCAATTAGTTCATTATGCATGTTACATAAGATTTTTCATAGCTCTGACCATCCATTACATTCAGATCTCCATGGACAATTCCATCCTGTTCGTAATACTAGGCAGGCAGTTAATTCTAATAGCCAGGCCTTCTCCATCATGATGCTCAATACTACACAGTATTCTAGAAGTTTTATTCCAGCGGTTACCAAAGTGTGGAATGATCTTCCTAATCGGGTAGTTGAATCAGTAGAACTTCAAAAGTTCAAAGTTGGAGCAAATGTTTTTATGTTGACCAGGCTGACATGAGTCTTTTTAGTGTTTATATATGACATATCTGTTTTTGACGTTGTTAATAGTTTATATAGGACATATTTGTTTTGACGCTGTTACTGTTTTTAGAATGATATATTGTTAATTTATTCTCATCACTTATCTATTTCCTTATTTCCTTTCCTCACCGGGCTATTTTTCCCTGTTGGAGCCCTTGGGCTTATAGTTTCTTGCTTTTCCAACTATGGTTGTAGCTTGGCTAGTAATAATAATAATAATAATAATAATAATAATAATAATGACATAAGTTGTGCTTTGACTGCGAAGTTTAATCCCAAAAGCTTGCAAGTATTTGAGAGAAAAACATAACTTTCCTTTTCCTTCAATTTCCATACTGAATCGCTGGATCTAAATTGTGCATATAGCCTAGGATTATGGAACCAGGTTATGTAAACAAAAGCAGAATCCATTACTATCATGTGCACCATTAAGGATTAGACTCGCGATAAAGGAAGTTATGTTTTATACAATCCAAAAGATAAAGTGCAATGCGTAATGGTGCGTGGTGTGCTGACATCGTGAGAACAATTTGTCTTTTATGACTTTGACTGTAACATACCGAAATCCCTTATTTTTATTTTGATATTGAAAGTAAAATCAGCAGGTTACTCCGTAGTTGCCATGGTTAAAATCCAATAAACATGAGGCTTTGGAAAACCTTATATGTTCATGAAATTAAAACATCATTTGAAACCCCAGAAGACAATGGACATGATATTCATGTCTCTGCTGATGCTCCATGTCTTGTAAAACTTATCCTGGATAATTACTTAGATAATTGTTTTACAATAGATGAAAATACGTACATAAGCAGTGGTCCTGTGAGAGAACTTTTAGGAAGAACATTAAGATTGATTTTCATGAAGGAATTAGGGACAAGAACGTTCCGGGGAATGATAATGAAACCTCAGACTTAGAAACTGCTATAGAAGAAGAGGGACTAGAATATCTTGGTGGTTTCATTACAAAGAAGTTTCCACAATACCCGAGATTAGGGTTGAAAGTGGCTGAGGGTGATGCCTCATGTACTGGAGCAGTAAGCAGAGAAAGAGGGGGTCTCATGAAACCAAGCAAAGAATTTATTAGAGAGCTAAAAATCACGGAGAAAATTTTCAAATATCACCACGGTAAGAAAACCCTGAAACCCGGTAAGGCTGCAATAAACTCCCTATCTTCATACATAAAGGGAAATTTAGCATTTCCTGAGTATTTGTCTTCTTTTGTTCGGTGTGGAACATTTATCAGGATTAGGGTATCAAATATAACAATAATTTCTCAGAGTAAGGTTGCAAAGAAAAAAAAGAAAAAAAAATAGGAAATAGTTTCCCAATCCATTTCCTTTTACGTAATCCGATAGTCAACAGCATAAAAAGCTATTACTATGTCCGATTTTATTCGTTTTATATATATATATATATATATATATATATATATATATATATGTATATATATATATATATATATATATATATATATATATATATATATATATATATATATATATATATATATATATATACTCCAGTGATAAATAACCAATAGAATATTCTCAAATCTATCATTAAAATTTTCTTGCATTCTGATTTACCCCAATTCAACGTTTATAACAGAGAATTCTAATGTGCATTTAGTACCCAAAAAGGCCTGACCATGTACAATAGTCGCGTACGTGATGACGTCACGAAATTCTAGTGACATGGAAATTCAGGTTTTAATCCGACCTAAGCTGTGCGTGGGTATTATTATTATTATTACCTGCCAAGCTACAACCCTAGTTGGAAAAGCAGGATGCTATAGGCCCAGAGGCCCCAACAGGGAAAGTAGCTCAGTGAGGAAAGGAAAAAAGGAAAATAAAATATTTCAGGAAGAGTAACAACACCAAAATAAATATTTCCTGTATAAACTATAAAAACTTTAACAAAACAATAGGAAAAGAAATAAGATAGAAGAGTGTGCTTGAGTGTACCCTCAAGCAAGAGAACTCTAAACCAAGGCAGTGGAAGACCATGGTACAGAGGTTATGGCACTACCCAAGACTAGAGAACAATGGTTTGATTTTGGAGTGTCCTTCTCCTAGAAGAGCTGCTTACCATAGCTAAAGAGTCTCTTCTACCCTTACCAAGAGAAAAGTGGCCACTGAACAATTACAGTGCAGTAACCCCTTGAGTGAAGAAGAATTATTTGGTAATCTGTGTTGTCAGGTGTATGAGGACAGAGGAGAATATGTAAAGAATAGGCCAGACTATTCAGTGTGTATGTAGGCAAAAGGGAAAATGAACCGTAACCAGAGAGAAGGATCCAATGTAGTACTGTCTGGCCAGTCAAAAGACCCCATAACTCTCTAGCGGTAGACCTTGTATTCTATATGTATAGACCTTGGCCCTGCCCAGGATCCACATAAAGCCTTGTCTACAAATGAGTTGAGGTAGTTTTTGTCCACACGATGGCGAACTGGCATAGGCCGAGTGGCTCAGACTGAGTCAACCCCCGGCACGGCCAGAGCGTCTGTTCTTTCAGGACCAAAATACTGTGGGTTTCACGGGCTGTGCAAGCACGTTTCTGGGCAATAGCTGTAATGAACACTCATATTAATACGAGATTTTGCTATAGTTTATTACATCCAGTGTGGTAATTTATAAGAGTATCATGAATCAATATTTGCAAAGAATAAGTACACAATCTCATACCAAAAGGCCAAAACTCGATTGTTAAATACTGTATTATTATTATTATTATTATTATTATTATTATTAGCCAAGTTACAACCCTAGCTGAAAAAGCAAGATGCTATAAGCCAAAGAGCTCCAATAGAGAAAAATAGCCCAGTGAGGAAAGGAAATAAGGAAATAAATAAATGATGAGAACAAATTAACAGTGAATCCTTCTAAAAACAGTAACAACGTCAAAACAGATATATTATTACTATTATCATTATTACTTGATAAGCCACAACCCCAGTTGGAAAAGCAGGACGCTATAAGCTCAGGGGACCCCAACAGGGAAAACAGCCCAGCGAGGAAAGAAAATAAGTAAAAATAAAATATTTTATGACGAGTAACAACATTGAAACAAATATTTCCTATATAAAGAAATTTAATAGAATATTGTGCCCGAGTGTACCCTCAAGCAAGAGAACTCTAACAGTGGAAGGCCATGGTACAGAGGCTATGGCGCTACCAAAGATTAGAGAACAATGGTTTGATTTTGATTTTGATTTTATATAAACTATAAAAAGACTTATGTCCGCCTGTTCAACAAAAAATTTCCTGCAACTTTGAACTTTTGAAGTTCTACTGATTAAAATACACGGTTAGGAAGATTGTTCCACAACATGTCACAGCTGGAATAAAACTTCTAGAACACTGAGTAGTACTGAGCCTCATGATGGAGAAGGCCTGGCTATTAGAATTAACTGCCTGCCTAGTATTACGAACAGGATGGAATTGTCCAGGAAGATCTGAATGTAAAGGATGGTTGGAATTATGAAAAATGTTATGCATCATACATAATGAACTAATTGAACGACGGTGCCAAAGATTAATATCTAGATCAAGAATAAAAAATTTAATAGACCGTAAGTTTCTGCTCATTAATCTTGAACTGTATGACTTATTTAACGATTATTTAGCTAGACAATCTATAACTAGCTTTTTAGAAAAACACACTTCGAAAATCAAAGTAATTACTCGCGAGAAATTATACAGTTGGAACAAGTAAAGATATGCAGAATCTAAACTGAACCATTGCCATAATTTTGGCAAGATGAAAACTCTTGCTAAATGTAGTAAAAGAACTTCCTGCCAGATAGATTTTACTCTGGAATAAGTAGGCCTAACAAATGAAAGTATTCCATAGACGAGAAACATTAGTTTGAAAATTTAAAACCAATACAAGCATGTTCAAGCTGGTTGCGATTTAATATCATAAATTTTCTATCAACGAAATTTTTAGCGGTTAAAAACTTACTAAATACGCAGCGTGAACCATGGATGTATGGAAAATGGACAACGTTGTTTTGTTTCTCTTGCAACATTGTAAAATGGGTAGGGTTTATACAATTCTTTTCAAAACTTTACTATTTGGTCCAAGGCTGATTTTGTACAAGTATTGCTTAAATTGAACTTTTTATCTGTTAATTTCTCGCAAGCTCTTGGACTTAACAGACGTTAGTGCTTTTAAACAATATTCCCTTTAAAAGTTATCACGTAGGCCTGCATCCAATTTACTACATCAATTTCACATTCCATAAGCAAGGTTACTAACGCTGAAGTTCTATTCAATGTAGAATTCACGCCATCGACCACCTATCCTTACCAGAAGCACACACATACAGGTCAGTCAGTCAGAGTGAAAAATGACAATCTCTGCCCATTGCCTCCATAAAGGTACGTCCACACGGCTGAACAGTGCCCGTCGAACATAAATTGTTGCCAGTTAAGATTGTGAAAGTATAGAGTTAATAACGCCAATAACGAGCACGGAGTGGTGTGTCTGACGGCGAGTGTTCGTAGAGTCCGAGCTTCTGACATTCCGGAGGCGGAGTGGCACTATGGACGGAATTCTACTTGTTTACCGGAATAACTAACTTTTAGAAGACTAGGTACCACTTCCCTGTAAACATGACTAGTTGTAATCCATTTACTGAGGAATGCTGACCGAGATAGAAGCGAGGCTCAGTTGCTTATCGAACATTACTGGCAGAACTCAAGCTTATAAAACATCAAAGCAAATGTTTACAAAGACAGGAATAAATGTGTGACAGCGATAAATAACAACGCTAGAACTTCCAGGAAGTGGAATGTCTAACTTGTTTAGAAGTCGAAAAGAATATGGAATCCATAATGGGTCATCACAAGAGAGCGCTACGCAAATGGAGGTTGGTACAGATGGTATTTCCACAAAAAAATTATGGCGTTTTGATATACAGTATAGCATAACAAAATCTGTTTCAATTGTGGACAACGAAGTCCCTCATTTACTCAAAGAATTGTTTAATCGTGAGTTGAATAATTCTCTCTCTCTCTCTCTCTCTCTCTCTCTCTCTGGACAAGCGAAACAAACTTTGAACATTTTATTTTTATCACTGCAACAATTTGGGATCTGGTTAACAACACAATCCGAAGTATGACCAGCCTCAAACATTATTTCTTCGAGTAATACAGGCTACACACTGCACGTTACTAGCAATAACATCCTCAGTTCACAGATAGGCTATAGTTTCAAGTCAGGCTTGTGAGATTCTGTAATGCCTCCAGACGTGTTTCTGGAAAAATGATTGTGTCCTGCATATTTATAAAAGGTTTTATATACTCTGATAAAATGTATAAAGCGTTTGAACCCATCAGTAATTAGTTTTTAAAGTATAATTCATAATAAATTTGAGCTTCCTTTAAAATAAATTTATGGCTTCTATTTTCACTTCGTCTTTAATAAAAAGTACTCTTTCCATGCATCATTCCATTGTTCTCTATAGGTCATGAATAATCATGCTGCATAATTTAAAATATTGGATTGCTATTATTTCATGGTGTATCAGGATTATGATGCTCCATACTTGCTGATTACTACTTGATTCTCGAGTACAGATTATAAAACGGACAGATGATAAAGATGCCAGCGGACATGTGCTTCAAACATTTCTTCCGGTCTTTGTCGGGTAAAGGGAGTAGAAATCCTGGTAATCAACCTCATCTGGTACCACCGTTTGTTACCATATCAACTTCTCAGTTCAACCCTTATGAAGTCTCTCTTTCAATTTAGATATGGTAGCACTTTATCAAAGACACTGTTCGACCATGTGGACCCACCTTAAGAAACCCTTGTCTAACAGTGTAGTCACATTACCTGTCACGAACAATGTCTGGAGCTTTTGTTCAACTACCAACAGGCTTTGGCCTCTTCCACACAAGGGAAAATGTGCGGCGATCATGAACTATCCAATTTTGTGGCATAGGTGGCGATCATTGGTGTACACTACATATACTCTAAAACCACGGGCAAACCATTGAATTGCCCGTGCCTCTTGTTCAGGCACTAGATTGGCACTTTACTAGAGCACGTTGCCATTCGGCTGTGGCTGCCCAGCATCTGGCCCAAGTCATTCGTCTGCCTGCCCATGACTACTGCCTTCCTCTTGACAGCTTGATTTGGTAGCACGTTTTAAAGCAACAGAATTATTGGCAAATCAGAGCATCTTCCTTGCATTTGCCCCTAGTGGTAGGAGCTTTAGACCGTTAGCGCCTCAGTAAAATCGAACAATATTATGGGGAGTACTGGCTTGGCGTTTGCATCCCCTTTGTTTCTCTAGCGGAGCAAGCAGTAAAATGGGCTCGCTCGAGCCTTTGGGCAAAAGTATCGAGTCTGAACGAGGTTTTATACTTCGTATAGTTTTCCCGAGAGGACCTAGATTCTGCAGTCTTATTTATCACCAATACTGATCTGGTAACTATGCTTGCCTATCAGACACCTTACTTTGATGGTTGCTTCTCCAGACCCATACAGCAGGGGTACCCGACTATCTACAGGACCTCCACTATCGTTTTACCTTGTCGTTCAGAGTACAAAGTTTCATATTGAGTATTTTTGATTTACTTTTGAATCGTCACTGTCAAAAGACATGAAATGAGAAAGTCTTCCGTTTCCCTTTGAAAGCGTTGTCTTCAATCTTTCCAACGTTTCATGGGAGCTTATTATATAGTCTCGGGGCCGCATATTTAAAGGCTCTGGAGCCTACAGCAGACATGCCAATTTGCACGCACACCTTCACACTGCTCAAGGGTTGTTTGCCCGTGAGGTTTTGAAAAGTTTAGTTATTGCTACTCCACCAAGATCTGTAACCATTTACCCGACTGACATTTCCCTTTAATGTGGATGAATCCATAAACCTCTGACTAAACTTGTTACAGCAGGGGTCAAAGAATTAAAAGGTACAGGATGATCGCAAATCCTTAACAGAAAAAATCTCAGATCTGATGGCTATATCCTTGCCCTATAATCCTTTCATAAAAATGTAATGAGAATTGACACTTTTCCAAGGTACCTCGTGAATACAGTTAGATATAACAAGAACATCCTTTTTAACGTTACTTAAATCTTCACAAATCAAATTAATAGTTATTAATCTAAAATTATCTCTCCTACCTACTTTCCTGTACACATACCAAGCCTTACTACATGGTACCAATAATGAAGGGAAAATCCCTCTCCCTATGATTTAGTTAACAACTATCGCCTCATCTACCAACTTCGCCTTACTCATACCTTGCCTTATTACCTAGTATCGACTAAAGGGAGCCTGCCTTCCCCTGCTCTCTAACCAGGTACTAATATATAGTCTGTCTTTGTTTAGAAAACTTTCATCTGCTGTACTTAAAGCAAGCTTGCCCACTTTTCCAAAACGGCCATCATCACTGGAGGATAAAATGTTTCACAACTTAAGTTCACGAACATATGTATTAAGGCTAAATATTCACTTTCTCTTCCTTCCTTTTATTTATGGTTAGTTCAACCAGTGGCTTAATGAAACTTGAGAAGAGCAAAGTAACCACGACAGGTAGGATGGAAATAAAGGAAATAAATTTCAAATATATGAAGCAAGTTTAGCTGTCCCCCAATTCCGTATGAATCCAATAAGTAATACCCGATGTACCCTTCAGAAGGTACATAAATTTAAAACACCAAATAGGAAAATAAGATTACTTGATACATTAAACCAAGATTTGATAAAAGTTTGCAAAAATAAATACTACAAGGAATTTAATCCTATTTAGAATAAGTACCCAAGCATTGAATACTTCAAAATTTTAGTTAGTTTTATTCCTTTACTGAAAAAGTTAACCGGAATTGGCCGATAGCTCCTATGTCTATAAAAGCTCGAGCCATTATTTAATCTGGAATCCCAAAATTCTAGTAAATATATTTCCAACCAAACTACTCTTTTAAAAAAATTACACAAATTGATTATTAATCTGGAATCTCAAAATTCTAGTGAAAATATTTCCAACCAAACTACACTTGTAAAAAAAAAATACACAAATTGATTGTGTATTCATTATATTAGAAATTAGACTTGTCACCTCTGAACTACAAGTAACACTCTTTGTTAACATTAAAATTTATTGAAATTTTATTAAGGTCTTAGAATATTTATTAAAATTACACATTCCCCTCCAAATTAAATACGCAATGTATCAGTGTGAGAATGAATAAACGAGAGATAGTCTCCCACAGGAGTGAATATCTGATATGGGTTGGCAGTTCTTCCGTAAGGATTGCGCGGACCGTAAGCATTGCGCGGACCGTAAGGATTGCGCGGACTGTATCCACTTCCATGTTTATTTCCACACTTCGAGAGAGAGTGGCGAAGTCCCATCACATACCACTGGTCACCATCGAATCTGTTTTGACCGTAGGCGTTTATGATTCTGCTATTAGCAAAATGATACTTGTCAGGACCACTGCTGTAATGGTCTTCCCTCGAAGAAAATGGATTGCCGTAGTCGAACCTTGGCTTTCGGCAGACCAAAATAGCGGTTGGGTCATCCTGAGAGAAGATATGGGTTTTAATGAATAAAATTAAAAATATCTTGAGAGCTATTCGAAATATAATTAAAGGTTTTGAACTGCATTTTAGGAACTAATTCTTTAGTTAATTGGCTAGTGAAAAATCAAAGTATTAAAAAGTTACCCGCTTAGACTAAATATTGTTCAAGCATACCAATCGGGGCAAAGAGCTAGATTTTTTAACAATACTTACAATACAGTCATCACTTCCATAGGTTTCCGTGCAGAAAAGATCTGGTGCTCTCGAGCTGGAAAAAAAAAACAATCAATATTTAGCTACTATATCATTTATAACTCATTTCACATTAAAGTTTATAACATTTCAAATCTTGTATCACAGAATTATTATTAAAGTCCCCCTATATTACTACTAAGGGGTAGATGGATATTGTTTGGGCATGCTTTTAGCACTTTTTTTTTTTTAAGAGGTTAGTTCACCAAACTTTCGTTTGGGCTCCACAAGGCTCTAGAAGAGTTGGAAGACCAGGCCTACATGGCCGAGGCCTATGAAGCGTGAAGTAGATGATAAACATTGAAGTATTTAATAAGATAAGAGGACATGGCAAAATCGAATCTAAGCCCTTTGCGTCAATATGCGTAGAAGATAATACTTAATAGGAAGCCAGATCCCCACTCACTCAAAATAACCATGTTGCTGGTAAGACACATGATGGTAGCCATACTGCTTGTCATAGCCATATTCAGCAGAGCCAGAATGTTCTCTTGTTGGCGCATAGTAATAAGGGGCTAAATGTCTCATGTAAGCTAGACACTTCCTCTTGGGAACCAAGTCAGTTTCCAATCTTTGTAGGATTCGCCTTTCCTTAAAAAAAGAAAAAATCCAAACAATGAATAAAAAATTATTACTAGTACTAGGCTACTCTAGCCTACCATTAGAATTGGGAAAAATTAACTTTTTTTTTTTAAGAGATTTTTTCAACTTTTTACCTTTAGAACCTGATCGGGCCAACCGAGCGTAAAGCACTCCCATGGCCCGTGATGTTGGTAAAAGAGCTCTGGAGGTGGCACACATCCTAAACCTATATGAGGATGGTTGGCAATATCTACACTACGTTCCAAACGTAGCAATGCAATGTCATTTTTGTCATTGCCAGTGACTTTGTAGCCTGCAAAAAAAAAAAAATCAAATATACTATAATTAAAGGGCAAGGAGTTAGAATTAAAATTTCAGAGATAAAAATATGCCAAACCAGAGGAAAACTTAAGAAAAGTACGAATTCTTACCTGGATGGACTATAACATCAACTACCTTTATTAATTCTGTATCAAAGATATGATTTGCCTCATCAGAAAGATCCCAATCACCCAAGGAAACCTGCAAATCATTTAGCTCATTTAGTCATTATGCAGTAGTCACAGTACTTATGTTGAAATTTTCAGCCAAGAAAAAAAAACAATTTCTATGAGAGTAGAACCAACACTTACGTTTCTATGCAAGTGAAACTAACTAAATTACTATGCAAGGGAAACTAACTAAATTACTACGCAAGGGAAACTAACTAAATTACTACGCAAGGGAAACTAACTAAATTACTATGCAAGTGAAACTAACTTAAACACTATGCAAGTGAAACTAACTTAAACACTATGCAAGTGAAACTAACTTAATTACTAGGCAAGTGAAACTAACTTAATTACTAGGCAAGTGAAACTAACTTAATTCCTAGGCAAGTGAAACTAACTTAATTCCTAGGCAAGTGAAACTAACTTAATTCCTAGGCAAGTGAAACTAACTTAATTCCTAGGCAAGTGAAACTAACTTAATTCCTAGGCAAGTGAAACTAACTTAATTCCTAGGCAAGTGAAACTAGCTTAATTCCTATGCAAGTGAAACTAGCTTAATTCCTATGCAATATAACCTAAATTTTAAATCATGATTTCCAAGACCAGTAAATTGTTGAAGTTTGAAAATTGTTTAAGTTTCCGTAAAAATTTACCTTTACATATAATAGATTAAAAATTTTTACAAAATTATAAAGATTTAATTAAACTTACGAAACACCAAATACTACTAAATATACATTACCGAGAAGTCTGTATTCGTAATAGTCACACAGTGGGCAGATGTCAGAACAAACTGCTTGTGAATCAAAGCACCAGAACAAGTAAATAACTGAACTATCCCACCATGATAGTTCTGCGACTGAACAACAGCAGCCTGGAATTTATTTTCAAATTAAATTCTAAAGTCAATTAAGAGTTTTAAGGTCCAAACTGGCAAAACTCTTAGCACAAATTAAAGTTCACATGATATTTCTTTGGTCCCTTTTTTTTTTACGTCAATTAAGAATAAGGTGATCAAAACTGGTAAACACTTGCACGAATTAAAGTTACTTTGAGGGAAATTTTTTTGAAAACTTCAAATTTTTATAAGATTATCAAAAGTTGCATTAATTCTGTGAATCACCAAAAGTTACACTATTCTGGGATCACCAAAAGTTACATTATTCTAGAGATCACTTTATATTCTAGAGATCACTTTATAAAAAATATACCCACATGCCAAGGAAATTCTCCATACTGAGCCTGGTTATAGTCGAAATCGTAATAGGCAGACCTTGCAAGAACACCCCTCTCAAGTCTCTGCCCACATTCAAATTTTTGTCCGGTTGGAACAATATTTGTGGTTCGACTGGAAAATTAGTGATTAAAGCTTACAAAATTACCAAGAAAGGCTTGCGGTACCGCTGTAATATATATGAAAATACAAGATGAAAGTATATTATATTCAAGAAAGAAATATTTAAGTCACTTACATGGGTAATTCACAAACCCTTACTGCATTTCCACCTACACACCCTGGTGTTGGAATTAAATGCCAAGAAAAGGCATTGACCCCAGTTTTCTTATACGCAACACAAGAGTTAGAACCCAAACCGCTCCTCTTATTTGGTTGACCATCAGCCCAGTAGGTTATGTTATAATAGTCTATTAACTTATCTGAAACAACAGTCGAAGTTTAAGCAGATTTCAGATATTTATAAAAGTGGTTTTGTGCTCGAGCCAATAAGCTAAGTTTGTATGGAGCCTGAAAGGACGTGCAAAAATGTTTGGGGAGCCTGAAAGGACGTGCAAAAAGGTTTGGGGAGCCTGAAAGGACGTGCAAAAAGGTTTGGGGAGCCTGAAAGGACGTGCAAAAAGGTTTGGGGAGCCTGAAAGGACGTGCAAAAATGTTTGGGGAGCCTGAAAGGACGTGCAAAAAGGTTTGGGGAGCCTGAAAGGACGTGCAAAAAGGTTTGGGGAGCCTGAAAGGACGTGCAAAAAGGTTTGGGGAGCCTGAAAGGACGTGCAAAAAGGTTTGGGGAGCCTGAAAGGACGTGCAAAAAGGTTTGGGGAGCCTGAAAGGACGTGCAAAAAGGTTTGGGGAGCCTGAAAGGACGTGCAAAAAGGTTTGGGGAGCCTGAAAGGACGTGCAAAAAGGTTTGGGGAGCCTGAAAGGACGTGCAAAAAGGTTTGGGGAGCCTGAAAGGACGTGCAAAAAGGTTTGGGGAGCCTGAAAGGACGTGCAAAAAGGTTTGGGGAGCCTGAAAGGACGTGCAAAAAGGTTTGGGGAGCCTGAAAGGACGTGCAAAAAGGTTTGGGGAGCCTGAAAGGACGTGCAAAAAGGTTTGGGGAGCCTGAAAGGACGTGCAAAAAGGTTTGGGGAGCCTGAAAGAACGTGCAAAAAGGTTTGGGGAGCCTGAAAGAACGTGCAAAAAGGTTTGGGGAGCCTGAAAGGACGTGCAAAAATGTTTGGGGGAGAAGACTGACAGGGCGTGCAAAAATGTTTGGGGGAGAAGACTGACAGGGCGTGCAAAAATGTTTGGGGGAAGACTGACAGGGCGTGCAAAAATGTTTGGGGGAAGACTGACAGGGCGTGCAAAAATGTTTGGGGGAAGACTGACAGGGCGTGCAAAAATGTTTGGGGGAAGACTGACAGGGCGTGCAAAAATGTTTGGGGGAAGACTGACAGGGCGTGCAAAAATGTTTGGGGGAAGACTGACAGGGCGTGCAAAAATGTTTGGGGGAAGACTGACAGGGCGTGCAAAAATGTTTGGGGGAAGACTGACAGGGCGTGCAAAAATGTTTGGGGGGGAGACTGACAGGGCGTGCAAAAATGTTTGGGGGAGACTGACATGGCGTGCAAAAATGTTTGGGGGAGACCGACAGGGCGTGCAAAAATGTTTGGGGGAGACTGACAGGGCGTGCAAAAATGTTTGGGGGAGACTGACAGGGCGTGCAAAAATGTTTGGGGGGAGACTGACAGGGCGTGCAAAAATGTTTGGGGGAGACTGACAGGCCGTGCAAAAATGTTTGGGGGAGACTGACAGGCCGTGCAAAAATGTTTGGGGGAGACTGACAGGCCGTGCAAAAATGTTTGGGGGAGACTGACAGGGCGTGCAAAAATGTTTGGGGGAGACTGACAGGGCGTGCAAAAATGTTTGGGGAGACTGAAAGGGTGTGCAAAAAATGTTTGGGGAGACTGAAAGGGTGTGCAAAAAATGTTTGGGGAGACTGAAAGGGTGTGCAAAAAATGTTTGGGGAGACTGAAAGGGTGTGCAAAAAATGTTTGGGGAGACTGAAAGGGTGTGCAAAAATGTTTGGGGAGACTGAAAGGGTGTGCAAAAATGTTTGGGGAGACTGAAAGGGTGTGCAAAAATGTTTATGGAAACTGAAAAGGCATGTGAAAATTTTTATGGAAACTGAAAAGGCATGTGAAAAAAATTATTTAGACTGAACATGCATGTGAAAAAAATTATTCAGACTGAACATGCATGTGAAAAAAATTATTTAGACTGAACATGCATGTGAAAAAAATTATTTAGACTGAACATGCATGTGAAAAATTATTTAGACTGAACATGCATGTGAAAAAAATTATTTAGACTGAACATGCATGTGAAAAAAATTTAGATTGAACATGCATTTGAAAATAATTATGAAGACTGAACATACGTGAAAAAAATTAAGACTGAAAACTCATGAAACTCGTGATGTGAAAAAATCTTGGTAAAATCTATGAAAAAGTAATTCATAAAAAGTCCTTATTCTAGTTTTTGTGTTTACAACCTGCCAGACAAGGGTTAAAAGTTATGAATCTAAAGCTTTACTAAAACAAAATACTTCCATTACCATTATCCCAAGTAAATCTGTCGTGGTCTCCATCATAGTTTAGTCCAATCGTAAATCTGTAGTCCGAGAAAGTTTTTTCTTCAGTAACCATGAAACTGACTATGAAGTTGTGAACTCCAGGGCTGGATATCACAGCCTGTCTATCCCCTTTACAGTCGTTTATCGAGAGGTAAAAGTAGGAATTGTCTATCCTCACAGGCTCCGGGAACGGAGCAACACTGCCCACAAAGTCTAGTGCTGGTAGAAGAAAGGTTTGAAATTTTACTTTTTCAAGTTAATGTACAGTGCTAAGTACATTAAGCATATTGACTAGAATAAGAAATTTCAGCGTTTATAAAAAATAAAGAAAACAGCACATTAAAAAGATTACCAGCAGCTCACAAGTAACAAGCAACGGCTGAGGCACCAATAAAGCTATTACTGAAAAAAAATAAAAAGTCTGAACGAGCTACTAGAGGCTGAAGGTATATTGTTAATTACTAACCAATGCCAGCAAGAATATTTCTAAAGCATCGTTTTGTTCACTTTGACACCCTACTACCGATTTCCGTGAACTTTGAAAAACCATAGTTTGCAATTAAGTGAATTTATAACCTATAACCAATAATGATCAGAATCATTCAATAAAGCTATTGCAATGTTCTAGCCTCGTGTTTTACTTTACACCAAACTCATTTCTTGTGAACTTCTTGCTGTAAATATTACAAAGAAAAAAAAATATAAAATCTTATTTTTGCCCGAGCTAGAGGGAAGATCAACGTCAATCCCTTTCCAGTTAGCAGTATTATGATTCATGAATAAAAGTGTCCCGGTAGCACTGTACATTTAATCCTCCCACAAGCTTACCGGGCTATCGAGGTGCATTGATTAAAGTTTAATGAATTCCATGATCACTAGCAACGGCAGTAAATATTTGTAAATTTTGTGGATAGTCAGTAATAGACACTAATAACCGTTCTGTTTTAAATTGCTGCTCTATCACTCTTCCATTAAGATAAAAACAAGGGTCGCTGTCTATGGAATTTGAAAATGTATTATTAATAGCTAATTTAAATCTAATGACTGCAAGAATATTACTGTACAATGCACCATTGTGTTCTTCTGCCCCCCCCCCTCCTTCCATATGAAACTTGAGATTCAGGTCTCAACATTTCAAAGTTTTATTTTCATGATTATTAATTAGTAATCACTGATCAGAACATCTCTTATAATGCAACATTGTAATCTCCTGTCCCTCTTACTTTAGACCAAAGCCATTTTCTTTGAACTTTGTTACATTTTAATTACTAATTAAAAATCACGCTCTGTAAGCCCATGTGGGTAGATATTTCTAAAGTTTCAGATTTCAAGAGTATTAGGAGTAGAAGGCTTTTGAAACTCGTAATATCAAAAATTATTTACTTTAATAAATCATTAATGGTCCAACAACTTACTGCTCAGCGATTAAGTAGAAATCTCTTCTAGAGTCTGCATATAAAATTTCCAGAACAAAAATACATTTCTTTATTCAAACTTAATCATTTCTAACTAATGGCTGAATCAGCAAGATAAAATTTCGAAAACAAAAATGCCAAAGACCGATAAGCTACCGACCCAGTGAAAGCTCTTACCGAGTTGCATGTTTATCTGGTTCACTGATGATCGCAATAACCTACCTTTACCACAATCCAACAAACTACCAATTGCAGGTATGTTAATCCAACATTCTTCCTTCGCATCTCCATAGGTGCTGTGAGTACCAGGACCTATGGTGTAGAGGATTTTAGCAATTCAAAAGATTCTAAAATTCACAAATTTAAAGTCATCTGGGGCAAAATGCTTAAGAGAAAATATGTTTATTTTACCAATTTAAAGAGACTTCCAAATCTCAAACATTGAAAATAATCTGAAGCAAAAAGCGTATAGAAAACATTAATTTAGAACATTTATACAAATGCAACAGCAAAGAGCTTAGAAAATACTAATTTAGAACATCTATACAAAAGCTATACTTGAAAAATTTTCTTTACCTCCAAGTAGATTCTGTGCATAGTAATCATACGAGGTAGAATAACAGCAAATGTTATTGGAGTTTTCATTACATCGGTTGTCGTGGAGTCCTGAAGTTCGAGAAAAAATCAGAAAATAGGACCAATTTTCCTATTAACATTAAGTTTCAGATCTAATGTACAGACTCTATATACTAAAACGTAAGTTCCAGCATACCTAATTTACACATGAACAACAGTTTCTTGAAACAGTCTACTTTGTGCAGAGTGAGGCAGTCTTTCGTAGAACTGTAGACAAGGCCCACACAGCCACTTTTATCCTCAATTATTTTCAAGTTTTCTTCATCACATTTAGTTCCTTTTAGAATCCTATAAGTTTCCAGAGATTAAGTATTGGTCATGTTGCACCATTTTATAAAGTAATACTGTACAAGGCCAAAGACTTCAGGAAATATGACAAAGTAAATACGCACCAATAATAGAAATTTTCAGATCCTGATACTATACAAAGTAAAAGACTTCATAAATATGACATAGTAAATACATACAAAATAAGTGTCAAAATTGCATTTTCTTCTAGACTAGTTGGGAGACTCAAGGCTCCATGATTAAGACTACTTACTTCTCCCATTGTATCTCTTCTTCCGTTGTACGCCACTCCCAACGATCCCTGGTTTTGTCTTCCCAGTAAGCGTCCAACCAATAGTATAGGTCCATCTTCAGGCCGACTTTCCCTAACCTTACCAAATTTTCGAGATCTGTCCACTCCTAGCATTAGAATATTGTATGAAGACAAAAAGCAATCTTAAAACTGATTCTGGTG
>NC_090763.1:31011316-31051316 GCF_036898095.1 Palaemon carinicauda
CATAAGTTCCCTTTTGGAGACGTCTTTAAGAGATTTGGGTAAAGTTTAAACTAAAGGCGAAGATGGGAAAAAATGGCTGTTGTAGAACAACATCCAGGAACATGAACAAGAACTTTTAACCAAGAAAGAAAAAAAAATAAATAACGCAGGCGCAATAAGTCCCTTCAGAGTGTCAAGATGTAAACAATAGCACCATTTAAATCGCATTGTAACTCCAAAAGGAAAATAGCTTGAAATATACACTAGTATATATTTTACCGATGATTTATTGTGTTTACCGTATTTTTCTATCCAAGTCATTGTAAACAATATCAATCACGTTAAACTAAAAGTTTTTTTTTAAACAAGATTCCTCAATTTTTTGTAAACGAGATTCCTCACGATTAACGAACTAAACTATCCAAAAATTTTGAAAAAGAAAAAAAAAATCACGTCACCAAACTTTACTGCATACATATAAAAGATGAACTTAATCCCGAAGACTCAGCGATATAAATATAAGAATACTGTATGAATATGAAACAAGAAATCACAAATAGCTTATTCCTCAATTACTCGAGGCTTCCACTTCTTATAGAAACAGGTATTATCATGGAAACATCTTTCACTTAGGAAAGGCCATTTTCTACAACTAATTTTAAACAACAAATATTTCCACTTATGCAACATTCCCTCACTTTACTATTCCAAAACACGTGTCTACTTCAAACAGATTAACACAAAATAATTCGAAAATTATTGTATTCCTAAATAAAACACTAAGCAAATAACAAGCCAACTCACCCATAACACGAAAACACAAAACTGCCACAACATCTTGTCACAACACCAAGACTGATGGATACTCTGAAGGCTCAGTCACAACTCCACTACACGATACTTTTTTTTTTTCTTTAAGATTTGCCAAGGATTCTAAAGGAACGGGATAATTGTCGTGGTTGGCAGCCTCTGGCAATAATTCAAGTAAACGATGGTGTACACTCACCTGCAAAGAGATCGCTACCTTGTTCCTAATTTTTCGCTAAAATTCAAGAAAAATGAGAAACAACAGTAAAGATTATGATACTTTTTATTCCTTTAGAGACTTGAACAAATTACGATTTATCGTAAATTATAAGACACGAACTTACTTTTTATATGATTATTGAATGGTCATTTATATTTATCATTAGTGTCTTAGATTATTTTGATGCAGTTTTTTATATAATTTAGTTAAAGTCTACCTTTTTTACATTAAAATATCCATCATTATTATAGTAACTTTGATCAATTCAGCAACTATTACGTCATCCAAATTGACGTAAAAAAGGTGAAAACTAGTATCTCAGTCAGCTGATTAAGTGAGACAGGGTCAAGTTTTTACATTGTTATGCCTCTTAATAAAAGAGAGCATTGTTCTCTAGCATTGCGCAGTTCCATTATAAATATGCACAAGGCTTACACACTACAAGTAAATATAGCGCAACAATTAAACATGCACAAAACAACAGTATATCGATGGATAAATAAGGAAGCTGAATATGGAACTGTGAACCAAATGCAAGGAAAAGGAAGACCGAAACTTACTACCGAGGTAGAAGACGAATTGATTGTGGATTTTGCTCGTCGTCATCCATTAACTAACATGACAAATTTGGAAGTAATTTGTATTTTTCCTAGCAATACAAACCTGGAGCTCTTTACTGAGGATTATTATTTCGGCGAAAGCTGAAACCAGCCGACAAAATTTTTATCAGGGTGTAACTACCCACCACAAGTTAGCAGAGGGGGAGTGGGCTAGGTTAACCCTCCCACTCACATCAGCACTAGCGACTAACCATCACTTTTGTAATTGCTGCAGGACTTTCAGGGGGTTATTGCTGGCGGGTTAGTATGTGTAAAGAGCTCCAGGTTTGTATTGCTAGGAAAAATACAAATTACTTCCAAATTGGTCATTTGTTCCTGTGCAAAACCCAAACCTTCTGCTCTTTACTTAGGAGACTCACCTTAAGGCGGTTGGAGGTCCAAACCAACTGGCTGGCAACTGTCCTGGGACAGGCTTTGTATAGTAATACCTTGAGGGATCCTGCACCAAGTTATCCTCGCAGGATAATGGCCTGGGTAATCATTGCTAGAGAATAAGGAACTAATCTGTTGGAACATACATCGTAGTCATTCGGCCCGTGCCCTCCACTAATGTATATTTCTTCTCACCTCCCCTGACAGGAGGACAGGGACATAACACATATATACATGTATATGGGGTTGTCCAAGGAGTGTGAAACTCACCCACAGAAGAATGAGGTCAGCTGTGCAGGGTTCCCTAAATTCTGCACCCCAAGAGAGGGGAAGATTAAGTAGGAAGTGGCCAGTCACTGCCACATTCATCCTTGACTTACTTCGTGGGTAACCTCCACCCTCGAACCTCTGATACTTGTCCTACAAGGGAGCTGATGTGTTTAGATCATGTTATGAGCAACCACTACAGGACCTATTGAGAATGTATTTAGGCTCCTGTGTGTTATGTCTTGCAGGTAGCAGGAGGGGAACATTGCTTGATGTTTCCACCTGCCTGCTTGCAGTACCTGCTGAACAGAAAAATTCTTTGAGAGGCCAGGGAAGTATTGCTCCCCTGACATCATGGGCACGAGGACATCTACCTGTCGTTGAGGTGTCTGAGACCCATGCCCTGTTATAACTCGTCTGATCCAAGAGGAGATCGAGTTCTTCGTGATTCTGCTCTTAGTCTTCCCCGTGCTGACGACAACTTGATGATCTGGAGTTGAGTTCTTGTCATTCTTATGAGATATAACCTCATTGTTCTTACAGGGCATGGTAATAGATGATCAGTATCGTCTGTTACCGATCGGAGACTCCCAATCCAAAAGGCCCCGAATCTAGGATTCGCTAAGGACGGATTTTGAGTCTGCAATAAACCCAGGGGTGAAACTGAGTGTGACTTGCCGCCCATCCCCCTGAATGGGGGATGTCATATGGGAAACCTTGTAGCTCGCTGACACTTCCTGCAGAAGTTAGGGCCAAAAGAAAACTGTCTTTAAGGTCAAGTCCTTATGCATAGCTTGACATAAGGGGCTCCATTCCATGAATATAAGACCCAGACAATGGTCAAAGGAGGTGGTCTAGCTTTTGACTGAGGGCATTAATGGTCGAAGTTACGTATGAGGAATTACAATTCCGTCAAGGAGGAAATGTTAACTCAATTCAGTTCGAAGACCATGTTCAAGGCTGAACTAAAGCCTTTCCTTACCGACACTGAGTGTGTTCCCGCCCTCCCCCTAAGGAACAGTAAAAACTCTGCTACTGCTGGAATACAGGCACTGAGTGGAGAGATACCCCATCCATAAACTCCACCACAAAAGACGGACCACTTCGCCTGATACACCGCAGACGACGACTCCTGGAGGTATCTTGCTATGTGCCTAGCAACTGGCTTCAAAAAGCTTCTTTTGCTAGAAGTTGCTGGATAGCCTCCAGGTGTGAAGATATAGTGATGGTATTGCTTGGTGGAAAATTTTCATGTGTGGTTGTCTGAGTAGCTCGGGAAATGGAGGGAGCTCTCTCGGTGCCTCTATGAGCAGATGTTGAAGTTCTGGAAACTGTTCTGCATGCTACCACAGCAGAGCTAAGAGGGTCAATGCCAGATCTGCAATGCCCTTACCATGTTCAATAACCTCCTTACTATGCAGGAGGAAGGGAACGCATAGACGTCCATTTTGTCACACAGGTATTGAAAAGTGCCCTGCAAGAACGCTTGTGGTACCGGTACTGGTGTTAAGTACACAAAAAGTTCCGGTTTAGGGACGCCGTAGACAGGTCGATTGCCCATTCAGAGCCAGCTATCTGACTACTCCTGTTCAGATTGTTTGCCAGCACGTTCTTCCTGTGCGGGATGAAGAGTGCTGTTAAGGTTACCAAATTCCCTTCCGTCCACCTGCAGATTTTTACAGCTAGCAGGCATAGGTGCTGTGACAAGGTCTCTCCTTGTTTGTTTAAGTGGGACACTACTGTAGTGTTGGTGCTCATTAGCACTACATAATGCCCTGAAATGAGTTGATGTAAGTACTTGAGGGTCCGGCAGGCTGTCCTCATTTCCTGAAGGTTATGTGGCCCCGCCCTTCGGATTCGGACCAAAGTCCGTATGCCGTCAGGTGTAACAGATGACCACTCCCTCACCCCCTTTCTTTTAGTGTGCCTATGAAAACCAAACAATCCAGGGGAGGAGAGAGATCTACTCCTCTGAGGAGAATGGTGTCTAACACCAACCAACTCAGGTCTCTCTTCTGTTCAGGTACCACCAGTACTAGGATACTCAAAAACAATATGTGGAGCAAGCCATGGGGCACTAACTTCTCGAGGAATGTTAGATGCCTAAGCCGTTTTGACACTAATGCTAGCCGTTTGTCTCACGGGAGAAAGCCCTGCTAGTACTTGATCCTCTGACAGAAAGACCTTACTTAGTATGGTCTCGACCAAAGGCAGAACAGTCTTAGGATGGTCGGTCTGTGAAGGGGAGGCTACCTGCCATCCCTATTCACAAGGGCGAGCATTGGCAAGGACAGGACAAGGTTAGCAAAGTGTGCTGGCTTGGGCACCTCTTCCAGTCTTTCCTGCTGGGAGCATATGCTCGTTAGATGAGAGCTGGAAAAATAGAGCCTTTCAGCTCTTAAATGTAATTGCTATCTGTGAGGCAAAACTGGTAGAGCGCGCTCCTTCCTGTTTGCCCAACCGTAAGATGAGATCTGGAATTGTGCACTGGTTTGTTCGCTTTTCCCAGTTTTCAGAGGCAACAGATCTACCAATGCATGCCTTTCTCCACTTGTCCAGGTACTGTGACGTAGGTCACGCCTCAATACCGAACCATGCTTCTTGTGTGTGCGGATCTTGATTTAAAGACTCACCCAAGAGAGCATTCCGTGTAGCAGACGCGAAGTGCCTCTCTTAGTCAAGCAGACGAGCTTGTCCGCCCACTTTACTCTGTGAATGGGTGCGCAACACCGGGCAAGATTTCTTTATGAAACTAGTGTGTGTTAACGGCCGAGTAATATATGGCCCCGTCCTTCAGATTCGGACCAAAGTCCGTATGCCGTCAGGTGTAACAGATGACCACCCCCTCACCCCCTTTCTTTTAGTGTGCCTATGAAAACCAACAAATCCAGGGGAGGAGGGAGATCTACTCCACTGAGGAGATTGGTGTCTAGCACCAACTGTGACGTAGGACACGCCTCAATGCCGAACCATGCTTCTTGTGTGTGGGGATCTGGATAAAGACTCACCCAAGAGAGCATTCCGTGTAACAGAAGTGAAGTACCTCTCTTAGTCAAGCAGACAAGCTTGTCCGCCCACTTTACTCGGAGAATCGGTGCACAACACTGGGCAAGATTTCTTTACGAAACTAGTGTGTGTTAACGGTCGAGTAAAATGTGGCCCCGCCCTTCGGATTCGGACCAAAATCTGTATGCCGTCAGACATAACAGATGACCACCCCCTCACCCCATTTCTTTTAGTGTGCCTATGAAAACCAACCAATCCAGGGAAGGATAGAAATCTACTCCTCTGAGGAGATTGGTGTCTAGCACCAACCAACTCAGGTCTCCTCTGTTCAGGTACCACCAGTACTAGGATACTCAAAGACAGTATGTGGAGCCAGCTATGGGGCACTAACTTCTCGAGGAATGTTAGATGCCCAAGCTTTTTTGACAATAATGCTAGCCATTTGCCTCTCTGGAGAAAGCTCTGCTAATACTTGATCCTCTGACAGAAAGACCTTACCTAGTATGGTCTCGACCAAAGTCGAAACAGTCTGAGGATGGTCGGTCTGTGAAGGGGAGGCTACTTGCCATCCCTCTTCGCAAGGGTGAGCATTGGCAAGGATAGGACAAGGTTAGTAAGGTGTGCTGGCTTGGGCACCTCTACCAGTCTGTCCTGCTGGGAGCATATGCTCGTGAGATGAGAGCTGGAAAAATAGAGCCTTTCAGCTTTTAAATGTAATTGCTATCTGTGAGGCAAAACTGGTGGAGCACACTCCTTCCAGTTTTCCCAATCACAAGATGAGAACTGGAATTGTGCACTGGTTTGTTCGCTTTTCCCAGTTTTCAGAGGCAACAGATCTACCAATGCATGCCTTTCTCCGTTTGTCTAGGTACCGTGACGTAGGTCACGCCTTTATACCGAACCATGCTTCTTGCGTGTGGGATCTTGATTTAAAGACTCACCCAAGAGAGCATTCCATGTAGCAGAAGCGAAGTGCCTCTCTTAGTCAAGCAGATGAGCTTGTCCGCCCACTTTACTCAGTGAATGGGTGCGCAACACCGGGCAAGATTTCTTTATGAAACTAGTGTGTGTTAACGGCCGAGTAAAATGTGGCCCCGCCCTTCGAACTCGGACCAAAGTCCGTATGTCGTCAGGTGTAACAGATGACCAGCCCCTCATCCCCTTTCTTTTAGTGTGCCTATGAAAACCAACCAATCCAGGGGAGGAGAGAGATCTACTCCTCTGAGGAGATTGGTGTCTAGCACCAACCGTGACATAGGACACACCTCAATACCAAACCATGCTTCTTGTGTATGCGGGTCTTGATTTAAAGATTCACCCAAGAGAGCATTCTGTATAGCAGAAGTGAAGTGCCTCTCTTAGTCAAGCAGACGAGCTTGTCCACCCACTTTACTCGGTGAATCGGTGCGCAACACTGGGCAAGATTTCTTTACGAAACTAGTGTGTGTTAACGGCCGAGTAAAATATGGCCCCGCCCTTCGGATTTGAACCAAAGACTGTATGCCTTCAGGTGTAACAGATGACCACCCCCTCACCCCATTTCTTTTAGTATTCCTATTAAAACCAACAAATCTAGGGGAGGAGAGAGATCTACCTCTCTGAGGAGATTGGTGTCTAGCACCAACCAACTCAGGTCTCTCTTCTGTTCAGGTACCACCAGTACTAGGATACTCAAAGACAATATGTGGAGCTAGCCATGGGGCACTAACTTCTCGAGGAATGTTAGATGCCCAAGCCGTTTTGACACTAATGGTAGCCGTTTGTCTCTCTGGAGAAAGCTCTGCTAGTACTTGATCCCCTGACCGAAAGACCTTACCTAGTATGGTCTCGACCAAAGGCAGAACAGTCTTAGGATGGTCGGTCTGTGAAGGGGAGGCTACCTGCCATCCCTCTTCACAAGGATGAGCATTGGCAAGGATAGGACGAGCTTAGTAAGGTGTGCTGGCTTAGGCACCTCTTCCAGTCTTTCCTGCTGGGAGTATATGCTCGTTAGATGAGAGCTGGAAAAATAGAGCCTTTCAGCTCTTAAATGTAATTGCTATCTGTGAGGCAAAACTGGTAGAGCGCGCTCCTTCCTGTTTGCCCAACCACAAGATGAGAACTGGAATTGTGCACTGGTTTGTTCGCTTTTCCCAGTTTTCAGAGGCAACAGATCAACCAATGCATGCCTTTCTCCGTTTGTCCAGGTACCGTGACATATGACACGCCTTTATACCGAACTATGCTTCTTGTGTGTGCGGATCTTGATTTAAAGACATACCCAAGAGAGCATTCCATGTAGCAGAAGTGAAGTGCCACTCTTAGCCAAGCAGACGAGCTTGTCCGCCCACTTTACTCAGTGAATGGGTGCTCAACACCGGGCAAGATTTCTTTACGAAACTAGTGTGTGTTAACGGCCGAGTAAAATGGACCAGGGTATTTTCCTACGAACTGTCTCCTGCAGTAGCCTGGTGAGAAGCGTTATGCGCTCCTCTAGGAGGAGGCATTCATTCATAACAGGCTATTAAGACTGCGGGAGACAGGTTGAACCGGCACCTGTGGGGAAAAATTCCTCCCCATCATTGGAAAATGGAAGGGCTCCGGAAAACTTGGTCGAACAATACCCTGGATATCAACAATACCTTTGGATTGTCCCTATTGTAGCCCCCTCCCCTAAAGGTTAGCACGTTCTATCAAGTGGAACAAGGCACCTAGACCTTCCAGCCCAGAGTCAATTCTCCTCGGTTCCTTGTGAAAGGTTTACAGATTGCGTGGCAAGTAACACCTCAAGTTGATGTTAAGAAGCGCAACAGTTTACAAACCCCTGCTATGAAGGGGGTGCGGATTAATTCCAACTGCCACCAACGCAATAGGAGGTAACAGATCTACCAATGCATGACTTTCTGCGCTTGCCCATGTACCGTGACGTAGGACACACCTTTTTACCGAACCATGCCTCTTGTGTGTGCGGATCATGATTTAAAGACTCACCCAAGAGAGCATTCCGTGTAGCAGAAGTGAAGTGCCTCTCTTAGCCAAGCAGACGAGCTTGTCCGCTCACTTTACTCTGTGAATGGGTGCGCATCACCGGGAAAGATTTCTTTACGAAACTAATGTGTGTTAATGGCCGAGTAAGATGGACCAGGGTATTTTTCTACGAACTGTCTCCCACAGTAGCCTGGTGAGTAGCGTTATGCGCTCCTCTAGGAGGAGGCATTCATTCATAACAGGCTATTAAAACTGCGGGAGACAGGTTGTACCGGCACCCGTGGGAAAAAATTCCTCCCCATCATTGGAAAATGGGGACGGCTGTGACGGGCCGAGAGAGGGTTGTGAACTCAAAGGCAGGATGCAATCAACTGAGTTGTTTATTAAGGAACACTCTCCTTTATATACAAAACCTCAAGGCAACAGGACATAACATGTTCTAGAGACAGACAATATTACAGAGCAAAACCGGAGACATGATCATTCAGGTTCTTTTTAGTGCGAGGGAAGAGCGCAGATACAAGCATAATATATACAAAATAATTATGTACAATTGTGTGACACACGGTTGGTACATGGCTCCCCCCCTAAAAATGACATACTGTACATGTTAAATAGGGCACCCTGATCTAGAGAGGCGAACTGTAGGCGGGTCATCTGGCAGAAGATAAGCAGGTTTTAGACGATCAATGGAGACCCAGTCTTCTTTGCCCCGAATGTTTAGTAGGAATGCTTTCGGACTGCGTCGGATCACAAGGAAAGGGTCCGTGTAAGGGGCGTTAGTGGTGGCTTGCTAGTGTCGTTGCACAGGAAGACGTGCGTTGCAGAGTGCAAGTCCGTTGGTATGTGATGCTTCGCTGGGGGCTTGTAAGTCTGGCGGCACGGAGTAAATTTTCCCACGATGTGACGTATGCGCTGGAGATCGTCGGAGGAGGTTGTAGAAGGAAAAAATTCGGCAGGGGACGACCAACGTGTCGCCATACACCATTTCAGCTGCCGAGACGTCGAGGGCGTCTTTAGGAGTGGTCCTTAGTCCCAGGAGGACCCAGGGAAGCTGAGTAAACCAGTTGCAATCCTTGCAGCGGGACATCAAAGCTGCTTTGAGGGTGCGATTAAAACGTTCAACCATTCCATTGGCAGCGGGGTTGTAGGCCGTTGTCTGATGTAGGGTGATGCCCAGGAGATTCGCTAATGACGTCCACAATTGAGAGGTGAGAGTGGTTCCCCTGTCAGAAGTAATATGCTCAGGAATACCGAATCTTGAAATCCATCCAGAGAGTAAGGCAGATGTACATGAGGCGGACGTTGCAGTTTCCATGGGAATAGCTTCAGGCCAACGAGTGGAGTGGTCGATGACGGTAAACAGGTAACCATGTCCTTGTGATGTGGGTAGGGGGCCTACAACGTCGACGTGAATGTGTGCGAAACGACGCTGAGGTTGAGGAAAGGTGCCCACTCCTGAATCCGTGTGTCGATGTACTTTGGAAGTTTGGCAAGAAGTACAGGCGCGGACCCAATCCTTAGCATCCTTAGAAATGCCGTGCCAAATGAACTTTGCCTTCAGCTGCTGTGCAGTAAAACGGCACGAGGGATGTGAAAGGCCGTGAATGAAATCAAACACCTGTCGGCGCATGGGAGCAGGAATCCAAGGTCGCGGTCTACCAGTACTGACGTCACAGAGGAGGGTGGTGTTGGAGTCTTCGAGGGGAAAGTCTTCCCAACGGAGGGACGTGCAGGATGTCCTACAAGGTGGATACTCTGGATTCTGTCGTTGGGCTTCAGCCAGGGTGTTGTAATCCAATCCCAGTTGAACGGCAGCCAACGTGTTTCTTGACAGGGCATCGGCAACGGGATTCATTTTCCCAGGGACGTATTGGAGGTGCAATTGTATTCAGCCACGGCGGAGAGATGTCGGTGTTGACGGGCGGACCAGGCGTCAGACTGTCGAGTGAAGGCGTGCACCAGAGGCATGTGGTCTGTGCGAATGACGAAGGGCGTACCTTCTAAGAAATGGCGAAAGTGACGGACAGCCAAGTGCACTGCCAGCAATTCTCGATCGAAGGTAGAATAACCCGATTCTGCCTTGGACAGTTTTCTGCTGAAGAAGGCCAATGGGCGGGGCGAGCCTTTGACCACCTGCTCGAGTACTGCACCAATAGCGACGTCGCTGGCATCGGTGGAGAGAAGGAGAGGGGCGTGTGGGATAGGAAAAGTGAGAGCCGCAGCAGTTGATAGGGCCTTCTTTGCATTGCAGAAGGCTGCTTCTTGAAGGGGACCCCACTTCAGGTCCTTTGGCTTGCCCTTGAGGGAGGCGTAGAGGGGAGCAAGAGTGGCAGCAATGGCTGGCAGAAAACGGTGATAATAGTTGATCATGCCAAAGAATTCCTGCAGAGCTTTGACGGTCGAGGGTGCGGGGAAGTTCTGAACGGCTGCCACCTTCTCAGGGAGGGGATGGACTCCTTCAGGAGTGATACGGTGCCCTAAGAACGACACTTCGTTGGCGCCAAAGGTACACTTGTCGTACCGGACTACAAGGCCATTTTGTTGCAGGCGGTCGAGCACGATGCGCAGGTGACGGAGGTGTTCCTCTTTTGAGGAGGAGAACACAAGTATGTCGCCCACATAACATGCACAGAAAGGGAGGTCCCCTAAGATGCCTTCCATGAGACGTTGAAACGTTGCCCCAGCATTACGAAGGCCAAAACAGGAGTAATTGAAGATGTATATACCAAACGGAGTGGTGATGGCGGTCTTGGGGATGTCTTCTGGGTTCATAGGCACCTGATAATACCCCTTCAGGAGGTCGAGCGTAGAGAAAACCTTCGCTTTATGCAGGTAGGAGGTCACGTCGGCAATGTTTGTGAGGGGATAGTGATCCAGGTCTGTTTGCATGTTCAGGCGCCTGTAATCCCCGCACGGACTGAGGGAGCCGTCTTTCTTCAGAACGATGTGTAAGGGTGACGACCATGGGCTGGAGGCCTTTTGGCAAAAGCCCATTTCCTCCATTTCGGTGAACGTCTGGTTGGCGGCTGCCAATCGTTCCGGTGCCAGACGTCTGAATTTTGCGAAGACTGGGGGTCCCGTCGTCTTGATATGGTGATAAATACCGTGCTTGGCAGGAACCATGGGCGTTTGGCGAAGTGCTGGACGGAAAACTTCCGGGTACGACGTGAGGAGGTGGGCGTAGGCATCCGTGGGTGCGCTGATGTGGAGAGCGAGGTTAGAGGGGGCGGGTTGAAGAGGTGTCGACAAGTACGAGTCTACGTTGACCAATCGTCGGTGGGCGACATCGACCAGAAGGTGGAAATGAGAGAGGAAATCCGCACCGAGGATTGGCATTGTGACGTCAGCAACTTGAAACTTCCAATTGAATTTACCGTTTCCGAACGATAAGGTGAGGTTCTCGTAACCGTAGGTGGGTATCGCAGATCCGTTGGCAGCTACCAAGCGGATGTCGGCAGATGTAGACAGACTACGTCGTGCCTTGAAGAGTTTCCTTGGCAAAAGAGAACGACAAGCACCCGTGTCTACCAAAAATCGCACGCCCGTTCCTGCATCCTGTAAAAAGAAAAGATTAGAAACATGGAACGCCACCGCCACAAGCGATGGCCTACTTACAATCCTTGGCTCATTTCTTCGCGGTTGCCCCGAATCTGAAGTGGTAGTAGCAAAACTGCGGCGGATGGGAGGTAGTAAGTGGCTGTAGAAGTCGTTCGTTGGGGTGCGAGCGATTGGTGGGTGATGGGCGGCTTCGGCACGTCACGGGGTAGGCGTGTATGTCCTTCGGCATTCATGTCAGCTTCAGTTGACGTTGAATAGGCATCCTCGTCGTCAGGGGTGGAGGCGTTGATGGAGGTCTTGAAGTGGCTGTCCATAAGGGCGTCAGCTTTGGTCATCAAGTCCTTTATGGGTAAACTATCGACATCGGGTATGGCAGCGCGTACAGGTTCGGGTAAACGGCGTATCCAAAGGGCACGAAGTAGGTTCACCTCACGAGGAGAGCCGTCTGCGGCATGTTGAAGGCGAGCGATACTGGTCATCTCCCTGAGGGCAAGCAAAGCCCTTTGGTCCCCCAACAGTTGTTGCGAGAGCTGAAAAAGCTTTGCTATACGGGCGGCTGGCGACGGCGAGTACTGCTGCAGAAGGTTTGTTTTGAGGGCGTCATACGCTATTGGGGTGTCTCCTTGTTCACAAAGCTACTCGGATATTTCTGGGAAGGTGTCCTCGGGTATCGCCGCGAGAACATAATCCGCTTTGGTGGTTGAGCGAGTCACGCCCCTGATACGAAACTGGACTTCTGCGCGCTGAAACCAAGCAAACGCCTCTCCGCTGGCAAACGATGAAAGTTTGAATGGAGCGGCCGCAGCACCAACTGCCGTAGAGTCCGTCATTGTACCAACGATGAAGGGGCGAGGGGGTGGGGGTGGAAGGCCGTGGGAGCGAGTCGACTTCCGGGGTCACCAATGTGACGGGCTGAGAAAGGGTTGTGAACTCAAAGGCAGGATGTAATCAACTGAGTTGTTTATTAAGGAACACTCTCCTTTATATACAAAACCTCAAGGCAACAGGACATAACATGTTCGAGAGACAGACAATATTACAGAGCAAAACCGGAGACATGATCATTCAGGTTCTTTTTAGTGCGAGGGAAGAGCGCAGATACAAGCATAATATATACAAAATAATTATGTACAATTGTGTGACACACGGTTGGTACAGGGCTCTGGACTACCTGGTCAACCAATACCCTGGATATCAACAATACCTTTGGATTGTCCCTATTGCGGCCCCCTCCCCTAAAGGTTAGCAAGTTCTATTAAGTAGATTATTATTATTATTAAAAGAAGGTGTTTTACCAGCCCAATGAGTCAAGCTTGACTCTCACAGGGCTGGCCCGAAAAAAATCGGGATATGAAGAATTATTAGATTATCAAAATTCAATTGATAAGGGAAAAAAATAAATGAAAAAAAAAATAATTATATATGTATATACACTATATACTTATAATCTTTAAATATTCTAAAAATGTGTGAATAGATGGATGAATATATATATATATATATATATATATATATATATATATATATATATATATATATATATATATATATATATATATATATATTTATGAAATCTGAGTGATAAAAATAATTAACTATATATTAAATCTATGTAATTTAAAATGAATTAGTAAAAATCTTTGGTAAAAATTCAGATTCTATCAATAATACGTGAATTCCTTAAAAAGGTTAAGATTCAAGAAACAGAAAAATTACTTGATTCAGTTAAAATGTCAGAAAAAGTTTTCTGACCAAAACATATCTCTCTCTCTCTCTCTCTCTCTCTCTCGCTGAAAAACTTTACAAACCGAAAATATATGTTTAATAGATAAAAAAAGTATCACACTCACTGCACATTGGAACAGTGCCGTGAGGTGTACTCATTAAAAATCATGGGTCAATCTTGTGTGCCCAATTCATAATCTGGTTAAAATTACTTCTGTTCTTTTGTTCTTTTGTGTCGAGGAATCCCAAGGAGCAACCTTCGGTTTAATTTGCCTTAATTTATCATTTTCTGGCACATTATTCCAAATATTCTGCCATTTTTCCAATATGAAATGCCTTAATAATGTAATCAAATCTCCAACTTGGAGGTCAATGTTTTGTTGTGGTAATTTAATGGCTTCTTTAGCAGCAGCATCCGCCTTTTCATTACCAACAACTCCAACATGAGCCGGTATCCAGCATAACTCGACACTTACACATTGAGAAGATAATTTACATATAAGGTCTTTAATTCTTAGGATCAAGTGGTTCCTATGAGTATAGTTTTTAAGGGCCACTATGGCACTTCGAGAATCTGAATAGATGATAAATTTGAAATTCTTCCTATCTTCGATGGTTTTAATCATATTGATTGCTTGTAAAATGGCATATAACTCTGATGTAAATACTGATGATTCTTTTGGCAATGATAATTGTTGTGTTCTATCTAAAGATACTGCAGCACATCCAGTACCCATTGGGGATTTAGAGCCATCAGTATATATTGCATAGTGAGGACCTTTTCTCTGAATATGTTCTATGGTAATTTGCTTGTGGTGACTCGGAGTATAAGTGAATTTTTTTGATAAATAAAACAGATGAGAACAGATTCTTGCCCTTGTCATAATCCAAGGTGGGGGAAGTAAAGATGGTTGGATAAGATTCACTTTAACGTTTGTTGATTGTAACAGTCTGTTTGCCCTAATTGGGAATGGTGGTTCATGGTTGTTTATAAATATGTCCCTCTCATTAAAAAGCTTTTTTGTTGGAGAATTAGTGGATAAAATTTTCAATGCACTCCGCATTGTTACAAAATCCCGATGCAAAGACAATGGGGGTTCTCCAATTTCACATAAAACTGAGAGATTTGGGGATGATCTAAATGCTCCGCTACAAATTCTCAGGCCTCGAGTGTGTATTGGAGCTAAAGATTTCAAAGTTGCTTCTGATCCTGAACCATAAATTGGGCTACCATAATCAATTCTTGATAATACTAATGCTTTATACATCATTAGTAAAGTTGATCTCCTTGCACCCCAGGTTGTGTGAGATAATTTCCTCATTAAATTAAGAGCACTGTTACATTTGGATTTGATATATGATACATGTGCTTTCCAATTCAAATGGGTGTCGAAAATTAGTCCCAAAAATTTTACCTTATCTTGAAATTGGATTTGTATGTTGCCCAATGTTAGATTGATATCTTGGTTCTGCTTCCATCTACTATTTTTATAAAACATTATGGCTTGAGTTTTTTTCTGCCGAAAGTCTAAAAGCAACAGATGCGGTCCACGCTAGTATTTTTCTAGTGGCACTATTTAGAATCCTTTGTAAATGACGCAGGCTATTGGAGGAATAGTAAATTGCAAAGTCATCTACATATAGACTACTTTGCACTCCTTGTGGCATTTGATTAACAATGTCGTTAATTGCCAATGCAAAAAGAGTCCCGCTTAAAACACTGCCTTGTGGTACACCACAGTCAAGATTAAAAGATTCAGAGTAAATGTTATCAATACGAGTTTGAAACGTTCTTCCACCAATAAAATTTCTAATAAAAATAGGAAGGTGTCCTCGAAAACCATTCTGATGTAAGGATTTTAATATCGAGTGTCTCCACGTTGTATCATATGCCTTTTGAATATCAAAAAATATGGCTATTGTGATCTGTTTTCGTTCAAAGCCTCTACGTATATAATTTTCTAAGTGTGAAAGTGAATCCAAAGAAGATCATTCTAATTGTGAGCCAAATTGAGAAGTTGATAGAATATTATTGCGACGTAAACACCAATTTAGTCTATAATTTACCATTTTTTCCAGTAATTTACATATGCAACTGGTTAATGAAATTGGTCTGTAATTGTTTGGATTACTTGGATCTTTCCCTGCCTTTACTATTGGTATTACTATTGCATGTTTCCATGCCTTTGGAAATAGGTGTTTGGTCCAAAGATGATTGTAAAAATCCAATAGATATGCTTTAGCTAAAGGGGCTAGATTTCTTATCATATCAAAATTTATTTTATCTTTGCCCGGGGCTGTTGACCTACAATTAGATAAGGCAAATTCTAACTCCTCTTCAGTAAATCTTTTATTGTAATAGATATCCTCCATAGTATCAAAGTTCAATGGTGTTGCTTCTTCTCTTCTTTTAATGGCTCGAAAGTGGGCATCTAAATTATCAATGCTGCTTATATTTTCAATATTATGGCCGATAATATTAGAGATTGTCTGAGTATCATGTATTAACAAGCCGTTATGCATTAATGCGTGTCTCGCTGGTTTGCTGTAAGAGCCATTAATCTTCCTAAACTTCTGCCACACCTTCTGCACAGAAGTATTATCCGATATGCTTGACACGTATTTTTGCCATGAAATTATCTTGCCTTTAATTACTTCCTTTCTGAATTTAGCAGAAACCCTATTAAAATATGGTTTCAACACACTAATTTCTATTGCTATGTCAACCAGTTTGTTTATTTTATTCCCTAACATTAGGGGACCAGTGCTCAAATGTTTGAATCTTTTATTTATGGTTTCTAATTTTCTTCCAACTGCATGCTTTTCGTTTATCAGCTGGGTTAATGTCTCTGACCACCATGGGACTGAATGTTTTAACTGTCGGGTGCCAGTCAGAAGTATCGATTTATCAGCCGCTCGTGTGATAAAATTCACAACATCATCATTTGTTTTATCATGATCTTGGGAGTAATCAAAGGGAGGCACTTGCTTAGTGTAAAACATGAACTTATCCCAGTCAGCTTTAACTGTATTACATCGTTGAATCGAAGAAGTTGGTGTATGTCCTAATAGGGTAATCAAAATAGGAAAATGATCACTGGTAAACAGGTCGTCTAAGACATTCCATTCGAACCTATCAACAATATTATTGGAACAGAGAGTTAAATCTATTGACGAATAGGTTCCATGAGCTTTTGAATAGTAAGTGCTACTCTCTGCCTCATTTAATATACAGAGGTTATGATCATTCATCATCTGTTCAACCTTTGAACCATTTATGCCAACATCAACACAATTGGTGTCCCATATGGAGTTATGGGAGTTGAAGTCTCCTAGTAATAGTATATCCTCTTGCATTTTTGGGAGTACTTTAGGTAGATTTTGTATATCATAGTTGCAAGAGGGTTGATTGTACATATTACAGATAATAAAGGAGTTGTTATTTAGATGTAATCTAACTCCAGATAATTGAAATTCTGATGTGTTGAATATTGAAGCATCATAAGTTACTTTATTATGAACATATACTGCAGTCCCTAAAGTATTGGGAGAAGGGATTGAGCGAGATGCTAAATTGTAGTTTCCTATTGAAGGAACAGTATCATTATTATGTTGTAAGCATATTGCAATAGGGTTATAATTTTTCAATAGTCTTTGGATTTCCCCTAGATGTAAACGAGTTTTAAGACCATTAATATTCCACTGAATTATGTAAGGGTTGAACGTTACAGCAAAGAAGATAAATTTCCACTGGGTAAGGCATTATTTCTGCTTATTCTGTTGGAGACGGGTTTCTGCTTGACTACGCTAGTTGTAGTTTTTGGATCAAGAATTTGTTCTTTGGGTATGGCTACCTGGGTTTTACCCTTGTTTGTATTAGCTTCCTGAGTGTCATTTGGATTAAGGTTAAGTTTTTCTATAAATTTTTCCAGTTGGAGGGTGCCTGTTGCACGTTTCTTTATTAGATGGTCAACACACATACAACCAGCATTGTGGCTTTCTAATTTGCCATACTGGTTTTTGTTTTTGTTCTTAGTAAAATTATCTATTATATTATTCATCTTATGTACATTCAGATTTTTAGGGTCATCGAATTCTGCCATGAAGCAATCGTTACAACCACATGAAACTTTGTGTGTTGTATTTTCTGCCAATGTTTTACGTGAAAGCATTAGTTTTCCAGTCATACCTAGAACTGGAGAAGGGCTTATTTCTTTAATGGGTGCATTGTTATTCGACTTGCTTTCCCTTCCTTGAGGGTCATTGGGATTCCTATGGACTTCAACGTTTATCACTTGTTTAGTGATGTGGTTATTGACCGTGTTAGGTTCGGATCCAGAGGTTGGGAGTTCTAGTAATTTTTCGATATCCCTTTCAATTGCATCTGGTATAAATTCTATATTATTTGTTTTTTTGGGTTTGGGTGGTGTTGTATCTTCAATTACTCTTTTCTTGCTCACGCATTTTGATTTATGGGGCTCGATATCAACCATCTCTATTTCTCCTATGTTTTCTATAGCCTTGCTGGCACTGTCTGTGGCAAGTGTGTTGAAACGGTTTTGCAGTGGAATACGGTCTTCTTGCTTTAAGGGACCATTTTGGCCTACTTTGTTATTTGGATTTTTGTTTATTCTACTGCTATTATTGTTTTCCAGAATAGCTGGAACTGGATGAGAGTTCTGTGGCTTGCTGGAATTATTGGAAATCTTGTCGGGCCTTGAGGGATTTGTTGATGAAGAAGGTGAAATCTCAGGATATTTAGATCCAGCAGTAACTGTGGGGTAAGTATTCCTTGAATTATTATTTGACTTTACGGGATTGGACAAAACTCTGGCATATGTTGGATTAGAACCATTAAGTTTTTTCCTTGCTGCACCAAAAGTTATATGCTCATTATTGGCAGTCTCAATTATTGATTGCTCCAGTTTGTACTGAGGACACAGTTTAGAATTGGGAGAGTGAGCTCCCTCACAATGGAAACAAAACTTTTCATGAGTAAAATCTGCGGAGGTATCATGGAATTCGTTGGGATTATGAAATTCGGAACAAATATAACATCTTTTCTTATTAGTACACTTCACATTAATGTGGCCATACTCGTAACACTTATAACATTGCATTGGTCGTGGGTGGAATTTCTTGACCGGAATGTTTAAGTGTCTGATCTTGATGTAATCTGGTTGGTAATGTGATGAAAAGATTAAACAAATTGCATTATTATTCCCTTTTAGTTTTTTAGCTTTAAGAACGGTAACTGGGCATCTTTTCAGTATATCTTCATCAGAAAAATCACTTAGATCTCTACTATAAATAATTCCTCTTGCGTGGTTGTAAGAGTGGTGAGGAGAGACTCTCTGAATTACATCTGACGAGGAAGCTTTAAAATTATTCAATAATACAGCCTGAGATTCGTTACCTGCTTTAATAAGCAGACAACGGCCATAGCGTGTTAAATTTCCCTGTGGAATACAGCCTACCTTTTATTTCAATACATTCATACCCCTTTATCAGATTATTACAGCCCTCCTTGTATGAAGCAACATACCAGACTGGTTCTGGTACTATTCTGGTATTTTCCAGAACTTCTTCATGCAAGGCAGAGCATTTGGGTATAAAGTCATATTCCGAGTCTAAAACATTTTTGATACTATGCAATCTCACTCGACAAGAAAGGTCAGAAACTTTACCATTTCTTGTTTCATGAAAAGCACTTGTAGCTTGTGATGTGTTACTAAAAGTGACATAAGCCTCAAATTCTTGTTTATCTTTGGAGAGCTGCAGTTTCATTCTAATTATATCTCCATATTTTTTCAGAACATTAAATAATTCTTCATAATCCCCATTGCGAGTAATTCCCTCACAATATAGGACCCTTAAATATTCATTTAAACTGCCAGAGTTTTTATTTCTCTGGCATCTGGGGGAAGTTGGAAAGAAAGGTTCCAGAGTAATAACACTGGATGAATGTGAGTCCATCGAGTGAACTATTTTCCTGGAAGAGTCAACCAGAGAGGAAGCAGATTGGTCGTCAACGGGGTTCGGTGGGGTCGCCATAATGACGAGAAGATTTATTTCATCTGGATATTCCCCCCACCCACCAAGGAGCCACACTTAGAGGACGGGTTCATCCCTACAATTAGGGCCGCCCTAGGGGAAATATCCAGAGATACACCCCGCCCTCAGCACTTGAGGCGTCATGACGGCCGTCAACGTCAGACCCAGCACTGAGGGAAAGGTTTGACATAAAACTTTCCCCTCGCTCGGTCACGTCAGGTACTCGAGTTCTTTTGAGATGGCATGCCGTCCATCCCCCCTGCGTCAAATCCAAAGAAGCAGCCAAACCATAATAAAACATAAGCCAAAGTCAATAACAAGTTCATGTCCAAGAGTTGGAGATAGAAGAAAAAAGGAAAAAACAAAAGGAAAAGAGAAAGTGCTGACTAATTTAGTTGGATCAACAGCTTGGCACCAAGGACCAGTGGGGAAGCAATTCCCACCAAACATCGGAACCCAGCTGCTAATCCTAAGCCCCCTATCCTCATCAAGGCTTCAACATCTGGGGGTCTATTAAGTAGAACAAGGGACCTAGACCTTCCAGCGCAGAGTCAATTCTCCTCGGTTCCTCATGAGGGGTCTACAGGTGGGCAACACTGGGCAAGATTTCTTTACGAAACTAGTGTGTGTTAATGGCCGAGTAAGATGGACCAGGGTATTTTTCTATGAACTGTCCCTATTGTAGCCCCCTCCCCTAAAGGTTAGCACGTTCTATCAAGTGGAACAAGGCACCTAGACCTTCCAGCGCAGAGTCAATTCTCCTCGGTTCCTTGTGAAAGGTTTACAGATTGCGTGGCAAGTAACACCTCAAGTTGATGTTAAGAAGCGCAACAGTTTACAAACCCCTGCTATGAAGGGGGTGCGGATTAATTCCAACTGCCACCAACGCAATAGGAGGCAACAGATCTACCAATGCATGACTTTCTGCGCTTGCCCATGTACCGTGACGTAGGACACACCTTTTTACCGAACCATGCCTCTTGTGTGTGCGGATCATGATTTAAAGACTCACCCAAGAGAGCATTCCGTGTAGCAGAAGTGAAGTGCCTCTCTTAGCCAAGCAGACGAGCTTGTCCGCTCACTTTACTCTGTGAATGGGTGCGCAACACCGGGCAAGATTTCTTTACGAAACTAATGTGTGTTAATGGCCGAGTAAGATGGACCAGGGTATTTTTCTACGAACTGTCTCCCACAGTAGCCTGGTGAGTAGCGTTATGCGCTCCTCTAGGAGGAGGCATTCATTCATAACAGGCTATTAAAACTGCGGGAGACAGGTTGTACCGGCACCCGTGGGAAAAAATTACTCCCAATCATTGGAAAATGGGGACGGCTGTGACGGGCCGAGAGAGGGTTGTGAACTCAAAGGCAGGATGCAATCAACTGAGTTGTTTATTAAGGAACACTCTCCTTTATATACAAAACCTCAAGGCAACAGGACATAACATGTTCGAGAGACAGACAATATTACAGAGCAAAACCGGAGACATGATCATTCAGGTTCTTTTTAGTGCGAGGGAAGAGCGCAGATACAAGCATAATATATACAAAATAATTATGTACAATTGTGTGACACACGGTTGGTACATGGCTCCCCCCCCCCCCATAAAAATCACATACTGTACATGTTAAATAGGGCGCCCTGATCTAGAGAGGCGAACTGTAGGCGGGTCATCTGGCAGAAGATAAGCAGGTTTTAGACGATCAATGGAGACCCAGTCTTCTTTGCCCCGAATGTTTAGTAGGAATGCTTTCGGACTGCGTCGGATCACAAGGAAAGGGTCCGTGTAAGGGTGCGTTAGTGGTGGCTTGCTAGTGTCGTTGCGCAGGAAGACATGCGTTGCAGAGTGCAAGTCCGTTGGTATGTGATGCTTCGCTGGGGTCTTGTAAGTCTGGCGGCACGGAGTAAATTTTCCCACGATGTGACGTATGCGCTGGAGATCGTCGGAGGAGGTTGTAGAAGGAAAAAATTTGGCAAGGACGACCAACGTGTCGCCATACACCATTTTAGCTGCCGAGATGTCGAGGGCGTCTTTAGGAGTGGTCCTTAGTCCCAGGAGGACCCAGGGAAGCTGAGTAAACCAGTTGCAATCCTTGCAGCGGGACATCAAAGCTGCTTTGAGGGTGCGATGAAAACGTTCAACCATTCCATTGGCAGCGGGGTTGTAGGCCGTTGTCTGATGTAGGGTGATGCCCAGGAGATTCGCTAATGACGTCCACAATTGAGAGGTGAAAGTGGTTCCCCTGTCAGAAGTAATATGCTCAGGAATACCGAATCTTGCAATCCATCCAGAGAGTAAGGCAGATGTACATGAGGCGGACGTTGCAGTTTCCATGGGAATAGCTTCAGGCCAACGAGTGGAGCGGTCGATGACGGTAAACAGGTAACGATGTCCTTGTAATGTGGGTAGGGGGCCTACAACGTCGACGTGAATGTGTGCGAAACGACGCTGAAGTTGAGGAAAGGTGCCCACTCCTGAATCCGTGTGTCGATGTACTTTGGAAGTTTGGCAAGAAGTACAGGCGCGGACCCAATCCTTAGCATCCTTAGAAATGCCATGCCAAATGAACTTTGCCTTCAGCAGCTGTGCAGTAAAACGGCACGAGGGATGTGAAAGGACGTGAATGAAATCAAACACCTGTCGGCGCATGGGAGCAGGAATCCAAGGTCGCGGTCTACCAGTACTGACGTCACAGAGGAGGGTGGTGTTGGAGTCTTCGAGGGGAAAGTCTTCCCAACGGAGGGACGTGCAGGATGTCCTACAAGCTGGATACTCTGGATCCTGTCGTTGCGCTTCAGCCAGGGTGTTATAATCCAATCCCAGTTGAACGGCAGCCAACGTGTTTCTTGACAGGGCATCGGCAACGGGATTCATTTTCCCAGGGACGTATTGGAGGGTGCAATTGTATTCAGCCACGGCGGAGAGATGTCGGCGTTGACGGGCGGACCAGGCGTCAGACTGTCGAGTGAAGGCGTGCACCAGAGGCATGTGGTCTGTGCGAATGACGAAGGGCGTACCTTCTAAGAAATGGCGAAAGTGACGGACAGCCAAGTGCACTGCCAGCAATTCTCGATCGAAGGTAGAATAACCCGATTCTGCCTTGGACAGTTTTCTGCTGAAGAAGGCCAATGGGCGGGGCGAGCCTTTGACCACCTGCTCGAGTACTGCACCAATAGCGACGTCGCTGGCATCGGTGGAGAGAAGGAGAGGGGCGTGTGGGATAAGAAAAGTGAGAGCCGCAGCAGTTGATAGGGCCTTCTTTGCATTGCAGAAGGCTGCTTCTTGAAGGGGACCCCACTTCAGGTCCTTTGGCTTGCCCTTGAGGGAGGCGTAGAGGGGAGCAAGAGTGGCAGCAATGGCTGGCAGAAAACGGTGATAATAGTTGATCATGCCCAAGAATTCCTGCAGAGCTTTGACGGTCGAGGGCGCGGGGAAGTTCTGAACGGCTGCCACCTTCTCAGGGAGGGGATGGACTCCTTCAGGAGTGATACGGTGCCCTAAGAACGACACTTCGTTGGCGCCAAAGGTACACTTGTCGTACCGGACTACAAGGCCATTTTGTTGCAGGCGGTCGAGCACGATGCGCAGGTGACGGAGGTGTTCCTCTTTTGAGGAGGAGAACACAAGTATGTCGCCCACATAACATGCACAGAAAGGGAGGTCCCCTAAGATACCATCCATGAGACGTTGAAACGTTGCCCCAGCATTACGAAGGCCAAAACAGGAGTAATTGAAGATGTATGTACCAAACGGAGTGGTGATGGCGGTCTTGGGGATGTCTTCTGGGTTCATAGGCACCTGATAATACCCCTTCAGGAGGTCGAGCGTAGAGAAAACCTTCGCTTTATGCAGGTAGGAGGTCATGTCGGCAATGTTTGTGAGGGGGTAGTGATCCAATTCTGTTTGCATGTTCAGGCGCCTGTAATCCCCGCACGGACTGAGGGAGCCGTCTTTCTTCACAACGATGTGTAAGGGTGACGACCATGGGCTGGAGGCCTTTTGGCAAAGGCCCATTTCCTCCATTTCGGCGAACGTCTGGTTGGCGGCTGCCAATCGTTCCGGTGCCAGATGTCTGAATTTTGCGAAGACTGGGGGTCCCGTCGTCTTGATATGGTGATAAATACCGTGCTTGGCAGGAACCGTGGGCGTATGGCGAAGTGCTGGACGGAAAACTTCCGGGTACGACGTGAGGAGGTGGGCGTAGGCATCCGTGGGTGCGCTGATGTGGAGAGCGAGGTTAGAGGGGGCGGGTTGAAGAGGTGTCGACAAGTACGAGTCTACGTTGACCAATCGTCGGTGGGCGACATCGACCAGAAGGTGGAAATGAGAGAGGAAATCCGCACCGAGGATTGGCATTGTGACGTCAGCAACTTGAAACTTCCAATTGAATTTACCATTTCCGAACGATAAGGTGAGGTTCTCGTAACCGTAGGTGGGTATCGCAGATCCGTTGGCAGCTACCAAGCGGATGTCGGCAGATGTAGACAGACTACGTCGTGCCTTGAAGAGTTTCCTTGGCAAAAGAGAACGACAAGCACCCGTGTCTACCAAAAATCGCACGCCCGTTCCTGCATCCTGTAAAAAGAAAAGATTAGAAACATGGAAGGCCACCGCCACAAGCGATGGCCTACTTACACGTTTTTTGGCCACTGACAATCCTTGGCACATTTCTTCGCGGTTGCCCCGAATCTGAAGTGGTAGTAGCAAAACTGCGGCGGATGGGAGGTAGTAAGTGGCTATAGAAGTCGTTCGTTGGGGCGCGAGCGATTGGTGGGTGATGGGCGGCTTCGGCACGTCACGGGGTAGGCGTGTATGTCCTACGGCATTCATGTCAGCTTCAGTTGACGTTGAATAGGCATCCTCGTCGTCAGGGGTGGAGGCGTTGATGGAGATCTTGAAGTGGCTGTCCATAAGGGCGCCAGCTTTGGTCATCAAGTCCTTTATGGGTAAACTATCGACATCGGGTATGGCAGCGCGTACAGGTTCGGGTAAACGGCGTATCCAAAGGGCACGAAGTAGGTTCACCTCACGAGGAGAGCCGTCTGCGGCAGGTTGAAGGCGAGCGATACTGGTCATCTCCCTGAGGGCAAGCAAAGCCCTTTGGTCCCCCAACGGTTGTTGCGAGAGCTGAAAAAGCTTTGCTATACGGGCGGCTGGCGACGGCGAGTACTGCTGCAGAAGGTATGTTTTGAGGGCGTCATACGCTATTGGGGTGTCTCCTTGTTCACAAAGCTACTCGGATATTTCTGGGAAGGTGTCCTCGGGTATCGCCGCGAGAACATAATCCGCTTTGGTGGTTGAGCGAGTCACGCCCCTGATACGAAACTGGACTTCTGCGCGCTGAATCCAAGCAAACGCCTCTCCGCTGGCAAACGATGAAAGTTTGAATGGAGCGGCCGCAGCACCAACTGCCGTAGAGTCCGTCATTGTACCAACGATGAAGGGGCGAGGGGGTGGGGGTGGAAGGCCGTGGGAGCGAGTCGACTTCCGGGGTCACCAATGTGACGGGCCGAGAAAGGGTTGTGAACTCAAAGGTAGGATGTAATCAACTGAGTTGTTTATTAAGGAACACTCTCCTTTATATACAAAACCTCAAGGCAACAGGACATAACATGTTCGAGAGACAGACAATATTACAGAGCAAAACCGGAGACATGATCATTCAGGTTCTTTTTAGTGCGAGGGAAGAGCGCAGATACAAGCATAATATATACAAAATAATTATGTACAATTGTGTGACACACGGTTGGTACAGGGCTCTGGACTACCTGGTCAACCAATACCCTGGATATCAACAATACCTTTGGATTGTCCCTATTGCGGCCCCCTCCCCTAAAGGTTAGCAAGTTCTATTAAGTAGATTATTATTATTATTAAAAGAAGGTGTTTTACCAGCCCAATGAGTCAAGCTTGACTCTCACAGGGCTGGCCCGAAAAAAATCGGGATATGAAGAATTATTAGATTATCAAAATTCAATTGATAGGGGAAAAAAAATAAATGAAAAAAAAATAATTATATATGTATATACACTATATACTTATAATCTTTAAATATTCTAAAAATGTGTGAATAGATGGATGAATAGATATATATATATATATATATATATATATATATATATATATATATATATATATATATATATATATATATATATATATATATATATATATATATATATATATATATATATATATATATATATATATATATATTTATGAAATCTGAGTGATAAAAATAATTAACTATATATTAAATCTATGTAATTTAAAATGAATTAGTAAAAATCTTTGGTAAAAATTCAGATTCTATCAATAATACGTGAATTTCTTAAAAAGGTTATGATTCTAGAAACAGAAAAATTACTTGATTCAGTTAAAATGTCAGAAAAAGTTTTCTGACCAAAACATATCTCTCTCTCTCTCTCTCTCTCTCTCTCTCTCGCTGAAAAACTTTACAAACCGAAAATATATGTTTAATAGATAAAAAAAGTATCACACTCACTGCACATTGGAACAGTGCCGTGAGGTGTACTCATTAAAAATTCATGGGTCAATCTCGTGTGCCCAATTCATAATCTGGTTAAAATGACTTCTGTTCTTTTGTTCTTTTGTGTCGAGGAATCCCAAGGAGCAACCTTCGGTTTAATTTGCCTTAATTTATCATTTTCTGGCACATTATTCCAAATATTCTGCCATTTTTCCAATATGAAATGCCTTAATAATGTAATCAAATCTCCAACTGGGAGGTCAATGTTTTGTTGTGGTAATTTAATGGCTTCTTTAGCAGCAGCATCCGCCTTTTCATTACCAACAACTCCAACATGAGCCGGTATCCAGCATAACTCGACACTTACACATTGAGAAGATAATTTACATATAAGGTCTTTAATTCTTAGGATCAAGTGGTTCCTATGAGTATAGTTTTTAAGGGCCACTATGGCACTTCGAGAATCTGAATAGATGATAAATTTAAAATTCTTCCTATCTTCGATGGTTTTAATCATATTGATTGCTTGTAAAATGGCATATAACTCTGATGTAAATACTGATGATTCTTTTGGCAATGATAATTGTTGTGTTCTATCTAAAGATACTGCAGCACATCCAGTACCCATTGGGGATTTAGAGCCATCAGTATATATTGCATAGTGAATTTTTTTGATAAATAAAACGGATGAGAACAGATTCTTGTCCTTGTCATAATCCAAGGTGGGGGAAGTAAAGATGGTTGGATAAGATTCACTTTAACGTTTGTTGATTGTAACAGTCTGTTTGCCCTAATTGGGAATGGTGGTTCATGGTTGTTTATAAATATGTCCCTCTCATTAAAAAGCTTTTTTGTTGGAGAATTAGTGGATAAAATTTTCAATGCACTCCGCATTGTTACAAAATCCCGATGCAAAGACAATGGGGGTTCTCCAATTTCACATAAAACTGAGAGATTTGGGGATGATCTAAATGCTCCGCTACAAATTCTCAGGCCTCGAGTGTGTATTGGAGCTAAAGATTTCAAAGTTGCTTCTGATCCTGAACCATATATTGGGCTACCATAATCAATTCTTGATAATACTAATGCTTTATACATCATTAGTAAAGTTGATCTCCTTGCACCCCAGTTTGTGTGAGATAATTTCCTCATTAAATTAAGAGCACTGTTACATTTGGATTTGATATATGATACATGTGCTTTCCAATTCAAATGGGTGTCGAAAATTAGTCCCAAAAACTTTACCTTATCTTGAAATTGGATTTGTATGTTGCCCAATGTTAGATTGATATCTTGGTTCTGCTTCCATCTACTATTTTTATAAAACATTATGGCTTGAGTTTTTTTCTGCCGAAAGTCTAAAAGCAACAGATGCGGTCCACGCTAGTATTTTTCTAGTGGCACTATTTAGAATCCTTTGTAAATGACGCAGGCTATTGGAGGAATAGTAAATTGCAAAGTCATCTACATATAGACTACTTTGCACTCCTTGTGGCATTTGATTAACAATGTCGTTAATTGCCAATGCAAAAAGAGTCCCGCTTAAAACACTGCCTTGTGGTACACCACAGTCAAGATTAAAAGATTCAGAGTAAATGTTATCAATACGAGTTTGAAACGTTCTTCCACCAATAAAATTTCTAATAAAAATAGGAAGGTGTCCTCGAAAACCATTCTGATGTAAGGATTTTAATATCGAGTGTCTCCACGTTGTATCATATGCCTTTTGAATATCAAAAAATATGGCTATTGTGATCTGTTTTCGTTCAAAGCCTCTACGTATATAATTTTCTAAGTGTGAAAGTGAATCCAAAGAAGATCATTCTAATTGTGAGCCAAATTGAGAAGTTGATAGAATATTATTGCGACGTAAACACCAATTTAGTCTATAATTTACCATTTTTTCCAGTAATTTACATATGCAACTGGTTAATGAAATTGGTCTGTAATTGTTTGGATTACTTGGATCTTTCCCTGCCTTTACTATTGGTATTACTATTGCATGTTTCCATGCCTTTGGAAATAGGTGTTTGGTCCAAAGATGATTGTAAAAATCCAATAGATATGCTTTAGCTAAAGGGGCTAGATTTCTTATCATATCAAAATTTATTTTATCTTTGCCCGGGGCTGTTGACCTACAATTAGATAAGGCAAATTCTAACTCCTCTTCAGTAAATCTTTTATTGTAATAGATATCCTCCATAGTATCAAAGTTCAATGGTGTTGCTTCTTCTCTTCTTTTAAAAGCTCGAAAGTGGGCATCTAAATTATCAATGCTGCTTATATTTTCAATATTATGGCCGATAATATTAGAGATTGTCTGAGTATCATGTATTAACGAGCCGTTATGCATTAATGCGTGTCTCGCTGGTTTGCTGTAAGAGCCATTAATATTCCAAAACTTCTGCCACACCTTCTGCACAGAAGTATTATCCGATATGCTTGACACGTATTTTTGCCATGAAATTATCTTGCCTTTAATTACTTCCTTTCTGAATTTAGCAGAAACCCTATTAAAATATGGTTTCAACACACTAATTTCTATTGCTATGTCAACCAGTTTGTTTATTTTATTCCCTAACATTAGGGGACCAGTGCTCAAATGTTTGAATCTTTTATTTATGGTTTCTAATTTTCTTCCAACTGCATGCTTTTCGTTTATCAGCTGGGTTAATGTCTCTGACCACCATGGGACTGAATGTTTTAACTGTCGGGTGCCAGTCAGAAGTATCGATTTATCAGCCGCTCGTGTGATGAAATTCACAACATCATCATTTGTTTTATCATGATCTTGGGAGTAATCAAAGGGAGGCACTTGCTTAGTGTAAAACATGAACTTATCCCAGTCAGCTTTATCTGTATTACATCGTTGAATCGAAGAAGTTGGTGTATGTCCTAATAGGGTAATCAAATTAGGAAAATGATCACTGGTAAACAGGTCGTCTAAGACATTCCATTCGAACCTATCAACAATATTATTGGAACAGAGAGTTAAATCTATTGACGAATAGGTTCCATGAGCTTTTGAATAGTAAGTGCTACTCTCTGCCTCATTTAATATACAGAGGTTATGATCATTCATCATCTGTTCAACCTTTGAACCATTCATGCCAACATCAACACAATTGGTGTCCCATATGGAGTTATGGGAGTTGAAGTCTCCTAGTAATAGTATATCCTCTTGCATTTTTGGGAGTACTTTAGGTAGATTTTGTATATCATAGTTGCAAGAGGGTTGATTGTACATATTACAGATAATAAAGGAGTTGTTATTTAGATGTAATCTAACTCCAGATAATTGAAATTCTGATGTGTTGAATATTGAAGCATCATAAGTTACTTTATTATGAACATATACTGCAGTCCCTAAAGTATTGGGAGAAGGGATTGAGCGAGATGCTAAATTGTAGTTTCCTATTGAAGGAACAGTATCATTATTATGTTGTAAGCATATTGCAATAGGGTTATAATTTTTCAATAGTCTTTGGATTTCCCCTAGATGTAAACGGGTTTTAAGACCATTAATATTCCACTGAATTATGTAAGGGTTGAACGTTACAGCAAAGAAGATAAATTTCCACTGGGTAAGGCATTATTTCTGCTTATTCTGTTGGAGACGGGTTTCTGCTTGACTACGCTAGTTGTAGTTTTTGGATCAAGAATTTGTTCTTTGGGTATGGCTACCTGGGTTTTACCCTTGTTTGTATTAGCTTCCTGAGTGTCATTTGGATTAAGGTTAAGTTTTTCTATAAATTTTTCCAGTTGGAGGGTGCCTGTTGCACGTTTCTTTATTAGATGGTCAACACACATACAACCAGCATTGTGGCTTTCTAATTTGCCATACTGGTTTTTGTTTTTGTTCTTAGTAAAATTATCTATTATATTATTCATCTTATGTACATTCAGATTTTTAGGGTCATTGAATTCTGCCATGAAGCAATCGTTACAACCACATGAAACTGTGTGTTGTATTTTCTGCCAATGTTTTACGTGAAAGCATTAGTTTTCCAGTCATACCTAGAACTGGAGAAGGGCTTATTTCTTTAATGGGTGCATTGTTATTCGACTTGCTTTCCCTTCCTTGAGGGTCATTGGGATTCCTATGGACTTCAACGTTTATCACTTGTTTAGTGATGTGGTTATTGACCGTGTTAGGTTCGGATCCAGAGGTTGGGAGTTCTAGTAATTTTTCGATATCCATTTCAATTGCATCTGGTATAAATTCTATATTATTTGTTTTTTTTTGGGTTTGGGTGGTGTTGTATCTTCAATTACTCTTTTCTTGCTCACGCATTTTGATTTATGGGGCTCGATATCAACCATCTCTATTTCTCCTATGTTTTCTATAGCCTTGCTGGCACTGTCTGTGGCAAGTGTGTTGAAACGGTTTTGCAGTGGAATACGGTCTTCTTGCTTTAAGGGACCATTTTGGCCTACTTTGTTATTTGGATTTTTGTTTATTCTACTGCTATTATTGTTTTCCAGAATAGCTGGAACTGGATGAGAGTTCTGTGGCTTGCTGGAATTATTGGAAATCTTGTCGGGCCTTGAGGGATTTGTTGATGAAGAAGGTGAAATCTCAGGATATTTAGATCCAGCAGTAACTGTGGGGTAAGTATTCCTTGAATTATTATTTGACTTTACGGGATTGGACAAAACTCTGGCATATGTTGGATTAGAACCATTAAGTTTTTTCCTTGCTGCACCAAAAGTTATATGCTCATTATTGGCAGTCTCAATTATTGATTGCTTCAGTTTGTACTGACGACACAGTTTAGAATTGGGAGAGTAAGCTCCCTCACAATGGAAACAAAACTTTTCATGAGTAAAATCTGCGGAGGTATCATGGAATTCGTTGGGATTATGAAATTCGGAACAAATATAACATCTTTTCTTATTAGTACACTTCACATTAATGTGGCCATACTCGTAACACTTATAACATTGCATTGGTCGTGGGTGGAATTTCTTGACCGGAATGTTTAAGTGTCTGATCTTGATGTAATCTGGTTGGTAATGTGATGAAAAGATTAAACAAATTGCATTATTATTCCCTTTTAGTTTTTTAGCTTTAAGAACGGTAACTGGGCATCTTTTCAGTATATCTTCATCAGAAAAATCACTTAGATCTCTACTATAAATAATTCCTCTTGCGTGGTTGTAAGAGTGGTGAGGAGAGACTCTCTGAATTACATCTGACGAGGAAGCTTTAAAATTATTCAATAATACAGCCTGAGATTCGTTACCTGCTTTAATAAGCCGACAACGGCCATAGCGTGTTAAATTTCCCTGTGGAACACAGCCTACCTTTTATTTCAATACATTCATACCCCTTTATCAGATTATTACAGCCCTCCTTGTATGAAGCAACATACCAGACTGGTTCTGGTACTATTCTGGTATTTTCCAGAACTTCTTCATGCAAGGCAGAGCATTTGGGTATAAAGTCATATTCCGAGTCTAAAACATTTTTGATACTATGCAATTTCACTCGACAAGAAAGGTCAGAAACTTTACCATTTCTTGTTTCATGAAAAGCACTTGTAGCTTGTGATGTGTTACTAAAAGTGACATAAGCCTCAAATTCTTGTTTATCTTTGGAGAGCTGCAGTTTCATTCTAATTATATCTCCAAATTTTTTCAGAACATTAAATAATTCTTCATAATCCCCATTGCGAGTAATTCCCTCACAATATAGGACCCTTAAATATTCATTAAAACTGCTAGAGTTTTTATTTCTCTGGCATCTGGGGGAAGTTGGAAAGAAAGGTTCCAGAGTAATAACACTGGATGAATGTGAGTTCATTGAGTGAACTATTTTCCTGGAAGAGTCAACCAGAGAGGAAGCGGATTGGTCGTCAACGGGGTTCGGTGGGGTCGCCATAATGACGAGAAGATTCATTTCATCTGGATATTCCCCCCACCCACCAAGGAGCCACACTTAGAGGACGGGTTCATCCCTACAATTAGGGCCGCCCTAGGGGAAATATCCAGAGATACACCCCGCCCTCAGCACTTGAGGCGTCATGACGGCCGTCAACGTCAGACCCAGCACTGAGGGAAAGGTTTGACATAAAACTTTCCCCTCGCTCGGTCACGTCAGGTACTCGAGTTCTTTTGAGATGGCATGCCGTCCATCCCACCTGCGTCAAATCCAAAGAGGTAGCCAAACCATAATAAAACATAAGCCAAAGTCAATAACAAGTTCATGTCCAAGAGTTGGAGATAGGAGAAAAAAGGAAAAAACAAAAGGAAAAGAGAAAGTGCTGACTAATTTAGTTGGATCAACAGCTTGGCACCAAGGACCAGTGGGGAAGCAATTCCCACCAGACATCGGAACCCAGCTGCTAATCCTAAGCCCCCTATCCTCATCAAGGCTTCAACATCTGGGGGGTCTATTAAGTAGAACAAGGGACCTAGACCTTCCAGCGCAGAGTCAATTCTCCTCGGTTCCTCATGAGGGGTCTACAGGTGGGCAACACTGGGCAAGATTTCTTTACGAAACTAGTGTGTGTTAATGGCCGAGTAAGATGGACCAGGGTATTTTTCTATGAACTGTCTCCCACAGTAGCCTGGCGAGTAGCATTATACGCTCCTCTAGGAGGAGGCATTCATTCATAACAGGCTATTAAGACTGCGGGAGACAGGTTGTACCGGCACCTGTGGGAAAAAATTCCTCCCCAGCATTGGAAAATGGGGAGGGTTCTGGACTACCTGGTCAACCAATACCCAGGATATCAACAATACCTTTGGATTGTCCCTATTGCAGCCCCCTCCCCTAAAGGCTAGCAAGTTCTATTAAGTAGAACAAGGGACCTAGACCTTCTAGCGCAGAGTCAATTCTTCTCTGTTCTTCATGAGGGGTCTACAGGTGCGCAACACCGGGCAAGATTTCTTTATGAAACTAGTGTGTGTTAACAGCCAAGTAAAATGGACCAGGGTATTTTCCTACGAACTGTCTCCCACAATAGCCTGGTGAGTAGCGTTATGCGCTCCTCTAGGAGGAGGCATTCATTCATAACAGGCTATTAAGACTGCGGGAGACAGGTTGAAACGGCACCTGTGGGGAAAAATTCCTCCCCATCATTGGAAAATGGGAAGGGCTCCGGAATACCTGGTCAAACAATGCCCAGGATGTCAACATTACCTTTGGATTGTCCCTATTGCAGCCCCCTCCACTAATGGTTAGCAAGTTCTATCAAGTGGAACAAGGGACCTAGACCTTCCACGGCAGAGTCAATTCTCCTCGGTTCCTTGCGAGGGGTCTACAGATTGCGTAGCAAGTAACACCTCAAGTTGATGTCAAGAAGTGCAACAGTTTACAAACCCCTGCTATGAAGGGCGTGCCGATTAATTCCAACTACCACCAACGCTATAGGAGGCATCAGATCTACCAATGCATGCCTTTCTCCGCTTGCCCAGGTACCGTGAGGTAGGACAAACCTTTATACCGAACCAAGCCTCTTGTGTGTGCGGATCTTGATTTAAAGACTCACCCAAGAGAACATTCCGTGTAGCAGAAGTAAAGTGCCTCTCTTAGTCATGCAGACGAGCTTGTCCGCTCACTTTACTCTTTGAATGGGTGCGCAACATCGGGCAAAATTTCTTTACGAAACTAGTGTGTGTTAATGGCCGAGTAAGATGGACCAGGGTATTTTTCTACGAACTGTCTCCCACAGTAGCCTGGTGAGTAGCGTTATGCGCTCCTCCAAGAGGAGGAATTCATTCATAACAGGCTATTAAGACTGCGGGAGACAGGCTGTACCGGCACCTGTGGGGAAAAATTCCTCACCATCATTGGAAAATGGGGAGGGCTCTGGACTACCTGGTCAACCAATACCCAGGATATCAACAATATCTTTGGATTGTACCTATTGCGGCCCCCTCCCCTAAAGGTTAGCAAATTCTATCGAGTAGAACAAGGGACCTAGACCTTCCAGCGTAGAGTCAATTCTCCTCTGTTTCTCATGAGGGGTCTACAGATTGTGTAGCAAGTAACATCTCAAGTTGATGTCAAGAAGTGCAACAGCTTGCAAACCCCTATTAGGAAGGGGGTGATGATTAATTCCACCTGCCACCAACTCAATAGGAGTTGGCCAAGTAAGTACGTTGAAATCAGTAAATCAGGGTAGGTAGTACTCCTTAGAGGAAGATGTTATTAGAGTGAATCTCCTAGCGATCGCTTACGGTCCAGAGACCGGTCGGTAACGACCTATCGCACCCAACTACTTCCGAAAGGTAAGATTGAGATGTATCTCCAATCTATTGTTGGACAGGTAATGCATGCATAAGTCCATCTACAGACCCGTAACACAGACCAGGTAGGCGAACGAACATATGGGGGTAGCCTGAATTATTAGAATTATCCGGAAATTGGTAGATGAACGTTGATAAATGTTTGTAACTGTGATCTCCTCCCTCCTATGAACGATGAAAACGTTTGTATCTCTTGGTGTCCGATTGGCTAAACTAGAATAAGTTTTGAATTTTCCCTTTCAAGAAACCAATTCATTTATGTAAAGTTTCTGGTCTCAGTATTATTATTTTCAAATTGAGACCTCCGATCGTAAGTTAGGAAGGTTAGTGCCTTGGATGAAGGGAGACCGCATATCCAGAATGTCTGGTTACGGGAAGGAAAAAGAGTAATGCATAACCTGGTTCCCCGTAGGGAATATACTCATCAACACTAATGATTTATTAGAACGGAGTTCTAATTGTAAGATGGTCTATGGTCCTCATCTGCAGCAACATTGGTTGCCCGCATATGTTCTTGTCTGTCTGAGGCCGCGCATGCGTAGCCTCTTTGCCTCTTGATAAACATTTGACAATGAGTTTGAGATTGCTTGAAGGAATAATGAGTGTGCGAGGAATCACAACATTATTGCCCAAAGAATTTGATCATCGACTAGCTGTAGTATTCTCAGGATGTGTAAAACAACACATTCAACAAGTTCAGCGATTATAATTTTGTTGTTGCCCTGCCTGCTTTATGGGCGGGGCTTACTAAAGTTCATAAACGTAATGAGAAACTGACAAGTTTGTCTGGTCGCCTCGTGGGTGGGGCTTCTTAATGTTCGTAAACATAATGAAAAGTTAACAATTGCCTGGCTCCCTTGTGAAGGGAGCTTGCTATCGTTCGTAAGCGTGAGCAGACACTATTGTTATTATTCTTATTCTTATTATTATTATTGTTATTATTATTATTACTAACCAAGCTACAACCCTAGTTGGAAAAGCAAGATTCTATAAGCCCAAGGCTTCCAATAGGGAAAAATAGCCCAGTGAGGAAAGGAAATTAGGAAATAAATAGATGATGAGAACAAATTAACAGTAAATCATTATAAAAACAGTAACAATGTTAAAATAGATATGCCATATATAAATCTGCTGTCTTTATAAAAAACAAAGGATAAATACCATTTGGGTCTACACCTCCATAAGCAGCAAGGTCCATCAACAGAGCTTTAATTTCACGAGATCGAAAAGCTAAACTAGTTAGTTTGGCCTCAGGAAAACAGGAATGAGAAAGTTCAAGTTTTCCATTACTCTGTTTACTGTCAAAAACATCAGCCAAAAGGGTTGCCTTTTCCTTTGGACATTGAGTGACTGAGCCATCTGGTTTAAGTAAAGGAGGAACTGTTGCATCAACACCAAAGAGTGTAGATTTAAGGGTAGACCACCATTTATGTTCCTGAGTTGTACCAAAAAGGTTTTCTTTTATGGTTAAATTATATTCCTTTTCAGTAGAGGCATAAACTCTCTGAGAAAAAGCTCGAAGCTGAGTATAATTATTTCATGTCAAATCTGATCTGTTACCCTTCCAAAGATGGTAGGCCTCCTGCTTCTCCAAATAAGCACGTCTACAATCATCATTAAACCATGGTTTGTCCTTCACTTGGTACCTTAGCACACGAGAAGGGATGCACCTATCAATAATTCTGACTAGATTCACATTCAAAGGGATAAAGGGATCTACACTTCTATATAATTGTGACCAATTTAAGCACAAAAGACCATGCGAAATCCCATTCCAGTCTGCTTGGGATTTTATATAGATTTTATAAGAGCATGATATATCAGGGACAGGCTGCTCAGTCTTCACTACTAATGAAATCAAGGCATGATCAGATATCCCGACTGGAGAATCCACCTTACTTGTTATAATGCCAGGGGAGTAAGTGTATACGAGGTCTAAGCAATTACCAGACCTGTGAGTATCTTCATTTCTGATTTGATTACAGCCTGATTCAGAGGCAAAGTTAAAAGCTCTTAAACCATGTGTATCAGTAGGAGAGATAAAACTTAACCACTACCTATGGTGAGCATTAAAATCACCAACAAAGACAAAAGAAGCCTTTCTATCATCTTCTTGTATCTTAGCCATAATGGTAAGAAGACAATCGAAGATAGAATCATCCATGTCTGGATTCTGGTAGATTGAACACAAAAAAAGTTGTTATGCCTGCCACCAACTTTTATTACCTGAATCTCATAACATCCACATTGATAGTAGAACTTATGAGAAGCAGGGTACTCAGTCCTAATATACAACGCCATTCCCTTGGCCAAAAGGATGCCATCACGTTTCAACATTATTGGCTCAGATGAGTGCCTCATATTAGAAACCAAAGTTTCTGAGCACAAAAGAATATCATACTGTCTGGACGCAACTGTAAGGTATTGAATATTTGCATGAAGACCACGAATATTACAATACAGAGTACGATATTGATGAAATCTAGGATGTACTGGTCCTGGATTTCGCTCAATGTCTCCACACAGCATAAGAATTAATTGAAATAAAAAAGAGACATCATACTCAAAAACTAGATTAACAAGAATTATAACAAAAACAATATGAACAGAATTATAAATAAAGTGATTGATGAAACCCATAGACTATAGTAAAAAGTCGGAAAACTGGTCAACAGGGAGGAGCCGATACACCATGCAAGGCTAAATACCCTGCAGGATAGCCACTTCAACTGAAGGGAGAACAGTAAGGAGGGTTTTGAGAAGAAAAAAAATCAGAAAAGGAAAAGACGACCTCTTGATAAACCACCAGGCATCCATGGCCCTTCTATTAAGCCTGCCCCACGCATCATTTAAAAAAAAAACCCGAGGAAGAAAAAAAAATAAGATAGAAAAGTGTGCCCAAGTGTACCCTAAAGCAAGAGAACTCTAGCCCAAGACAGTGGCAGACCATAGTACAGAGGCTATGGCACTACCCAATACTAGAAAACAATGGTTTAATTTTTGAGTGTCCTCCTAGAAGAGCTACTTACCATAGCTAAAGAGTGTCCTCTACCCTTTACAAGAGGAAAATACACTGAACAATTGCAGTACAGTAATTAACCCCTTAGGTGAAGAAGTGTTTAGTATCTCATTGTTGTCAGGTGTATGAGGAAAGACGAAAATATGTAAAGAATAGGCCAGACTATTCTGTGTATGTGTATGCAAAGAAAAAATAAGACGTAACCAGAGAGAGGGATCCAATATATTACTGTCTGGCCAGTCAAAGGATTCAATAAAGGCTGAAGTTTGTAAGGGTTTATATCATAAGCTTTCAATTTCGTCGGGCAACAAAGCCCAAGAAAATAATCCAGAAAGATTATATCTCACATAACTGGGTGTCTAACAAGAACGTGTTGTGTCCAGAATTACACTGACACATGTGGCTGACTCAAACCCTTGGTAGTAAAACGTATTTGTGGCAATAATCCCGAGGTTTTGTCTTTGGAAGAGCGCACGCGCCACAGGAGTTTATTTCAGCCTTTTATAGTATTTTACTGAACGTCATTAGTGATGTAAAACTTCTCAGGGCCAAGAGTTCCCCACGCAAAAGCGAAGTCTTGCATGAAGGTTTGTTGTCCAAGAACGCTTTCGTACAGGGTTGCCAGTGAATGCTGGTGAGCATTTGCAAACGTTGACAAGTGCTTGGGAACACTGTAAGAATCAGTGAACATCATCCGATAATAGCAAACGCAGGCGAGCGTCCACAAAGCGCTGGCAATCACCCACGAATGCCAGCGAGAATCCGTAAATGAGAATATAGAAAGCGCCAGCAATCTCCTTTCCAGCTAGACCCAGTAGCGTATGTTACTCTAGCTATGGCGAGGATGGTTCACAAACTCGTTACGGGTACTAAGGCGAGGATTTCGCAGAACCTCGCCTTGGGAAAACCTGGCGAGGCAAGGGTCTCGCACGAGGTGAGAGTCTCGCACGAGGCGCAGGGTCTCGCACAAGGCAAGAGTCTTGCACGAGGCGAGACTCTCGCATGAAGCAAGAGTCTTGCATGAGGTAAGAGTCTCGCACGAGGTGAGAGTCTCGCATGAGGTGAGAGTCTCACACATAGCGAGAGTCTCGCACGTGGCGAGAGTCTCGCACGTGGCGAGAGTCTCGCACGTGGCGAGAGTCTCGCACGTGGCGAGAGTCTCGCACGTGGCGAGAGTCTCGCACGTGGCGAGAGTCTCGCACGTGGCGAGAGTCTCACACGTGGCGAGAGTCTCGCACGAAGCAAGAAATCCGTCGCCTCTCCTCTTAGTACTCCTAACCCCCACCCCCCCAAAAAAAGGTGGAGGTGAGTAGCCTTATGTTCTCCCCTTGAAGGGGACGAAAAAGGCTGTGCTGGATTTGAAAATCAACTGTTTCTCCCTCGTTAGAGTTAAAAATCTATGGGGCGTAGGTCCAAAAGAGCTCAGCCTCACAAAGCTCTAAGAGCTTTGTTGGGTCCAGAATCACAATGTGGCAATAACCCCAAATAGTTACGGCCTTTGAGACTTGTCGATGGGGAAAGAGGTGGCTGCAAGCAGCCGGCAGTTTTCACCATCAGTGGCAAATATCCCACAGGGAAAATGCAATGAGACTTTTTTACTCAGGAGAAAATCTCTCTTCTCGCAAGCTAGAATAGACATCAACCCTCTTCCTTCCGATGGCGCATCGCCTCGCGTACGAGGGAGCTGCCGCTCACAAGGGAACGTTGGAGAAGATCTCTCCTCTCACAAGAAAGGATTGATCAACTCCTTCTTTCTATGGCGCATCGCCTCGTGGACGAGGGAGCTGCGACTCAAAAGGTAGTGATGGAGAAGACCTCTCCTCTCGCAATACAGGATTGATCAACCGCTACTTCCTATAGCGCATCGCCTCTTGGACAAGGGAGCTGTCACTCAGAAGGGAGTGTTGAAGAAGATTTCTCCTCTCACAAAAGAGAGGATGATCAACTCCTCCTTCTTATGCCGCATTGCCTCACGGACAATGGAGCTGCCAGAAGGTTGTTGCAACATCCTTCCTCGGAAGGTCAGACTGTGCAACACTTGAAGGCGAACCTGCTGGTCGTACAGGTTGCATCTTCTCACTTCGGGCAAATCCGGCTAAAGGAACAGCAACCTGTACAACCTCTAAACGAAGCTGAAACTTGTTTTCGAGACCTGTAGTCCCATGATAAGTTAGTCCGAGGAGTTCCTGCTCCTTCTCATGCCCAACCCCCGATGCAGAGCGAAGCAGTGTGAGCAGCAGAGGTAGAGGCAATGGCTTCTTGCTACCTCCTTTGCCCGGGGAACCCGCGTAAGGAAGGCACCTCAAAAAGAAATTTAAGAAACATAAGGCCAGTTGCTTTTAGCCGTAACCGGTCAAAAGGGTGTTGACAGGAGAGAAAGACGAAAAAGTGGCGGTTAGTCCCTAGTCCTGGAGCGTTCAAGAGGGTTAACCTAACCCGCCCTCCACTCCGCTAACTAGCCGTGGTGAGTTACACTGACAAAAAGTTTATCGGCTAGTTTCAGCTTTCGCCGAAATAATACTCCTAAGTAAATAGCGGAAGGTTTGTATTTTGCACAGGAACAAACAACTGTTATGAAAAGGGAACTAGATCTTCATGTTTCCATATATACTATCCGAAGAAGATTAATCAGAGCTGCCCTTCACCACTTGTTTTGCC
>NC_090763.1:31053816-31071316 GCF_036898095.1 Palaemon carinicauda
TCATAAGCATCTAAAATACCCGACAGGAAATCCAATAAGTCATCAACCGGCACTTTGGTAAACAATGAAGTTACATCAAATCTTACTAATCTATGTCTAGACGTAAGGTTAACTTTTTGTAATTTTTTGCAAAGATCAACAGAATTTTTTATATGAGAGGTTGAAATAGATCCTAAGATCGGGGAAAGTAATTTGACTAAATATTTGGAGGTACTGGAACACGCAATAATAGAAATAAAGGACTCGATAGGTTCGGCACAGGTAGGACGAGTTAATATGCCAATAGAAGCCATTAGGGAAGAAGTTAGAGAAGAGGTTAAAGAGATAATGGAAAAGGAAAAGAGGAAAAATAATCTGGTAATATACAATGTCGAGGAATGCATAGAAGGAAGCACAGAAGAAAAACAAAGAAAGGATAAGGATAGGTGTGAGCGACTGTTCAAAGATAATATAGGGGTAACTGGAGTTGAAGTAGTGGAAACAATCAGGTTAGGTAGGTTGGAAATAGGTAACAGACCAGCTGATAGCCAAGAGGTTAGAAACTAAAGAAATAAACCTAGGCCATTACTAGTAAAAATGAAAAGTGAGAGAGAGAAGTGGACAATTATAGGAAAGGCTAAGAACCTTAGAAATTGTCCGGAAACAAGAGAAAGTAGAATCTTTATAGCGCCAGATCTAACGATGAGAGAGAGAGAGAGAGCAAGATAGGCGCTTAAGGGAAGAATTACAAACAAAGAGACAAAATGGTGAAGATGGATGGTTCATAAAGAAAGGAAAATTGCACCGGAAGCAAAATTTTCGTCAGAACGAGGAAGACACACAAGAACTTTAAGGAAAGAAGAAGAATAAAAACATAAAATAAAAGAAAACTTTAAGATTTACTTGTTGAACATACAATGCTTAACAAAACAAAAACTGATGGAAGTTGAGAAGGAATTAAATAGTAAAAATGAACTTTTTTGCTTGACAGAAACACACCAAAAGTTAGATAGATTAAATTTAAGTAAGGGTGTTAAAAAAGTAGAAAATATGAGGAATATGGATGATAAAAAAGGAGGAGGTTTGATGATACTTTATAGAAATAGTGACAGTCTAGAATTGGAAAAGATAGAAACTAAAAATAAAGACCTGTTGCATGTTAAGTGTAATGCTTATAAGCATACATTTAGATTATTGTTGGTTTATTTTTCAGCAGGGAATACTGAAGAACACAAAAGTAGGGATAAGATAATAAAACAGGAATGTGAAAGAATTATTAGAAATCTAAATGAGGGAGAGGCATTGATGATATTAGGGGATTTCAACGGACATGTAGGATTTTTAGGTTACCAGAATTTAGACAGGAACGGGGAAATGATTCTCGATTGGATGAATGACCATGGGTTAGTCCTATTGAATGGAGATTTAAGATGTAAAGGTATTTATACATGGGAAAGATTGCAACAAAAAAGTGTAATAGACTACGTAGTAGTAAATGAACAAATGTATAAACACTTTAGGGAAATGATTATAGACGAGGAAAAATTGAACTTTGACATCTCAGATCATAATCTGATCACTATAGAACTGGAATTCATGAGTGACCAGAATAAGAATTTTAATAAAGGAAGATGGGAGGAAGTAAAATACTTTAGGACAGATGAAAATAGTTTAAGAGAATATACAACAAGAGTAGAGGAAATTGTAAGAGATAGACAAATAGACAGAATAGAAGGAATGGATCTGATAATAAAAGAGGCTGCAGAAGAAAAATTGGCAAGAGTATATAAAAGGAAAGTTCTTGATGAAGAAAAGGTACATGAGCAACCCTGGATGAACGATGAAATAAGAAAAGGCATAAAGGAAAGGAAGGATTTAAATAGAAAGAAAAGAAATGAATCCAATATCGAAGTAAAAAAGGTGTTAGAAGAGAGATATGGTCAAAAGAAGAGGGAAGTGCAAGAAATGATAAAGAAGGAAATTACTACATTTGAAAAAAAGATAACAGAAGAAATAAAAATGGATAAAAATAAAAAACTCTGGGAGAATATTGATAGAATAAGGAACAGACAGAAAGCACATGGCAAAGTTATACAACTTTATGGAGAACAAGGAAATAAGCTAAATAAGGAAGAAACAAAAGAGGAATTAATCAAGTACTGGAAAACTATATATAGTAAGCATGAAAATAAAATAGACTCAGTTTGGAATGATGAAAAACAGATAGAATATGAAAATGAAATAGCGCATCAGGAAGACACCACAAGAATAGATGAATATAATATCCCGGACATACTTAGGGAACACTATGACCTTGTAATGGTAATAAAAGGGAAAATAAAACCAATGAAAAATCCAAAAATCACAACAGAAAAAGTAAAGAATTGCCTGGGAAAATTAAAGGCAAAAAAAGCAGCAGGACCAGATGGCCTAAAACCCAAACTATATAAGGCACTAGGAAAAAGCAAAATATGTCTTGAAACCTTACAGAAATGTTATCAAAATGAGTTGGACGAAAAAGAAAAACCAAATATGTGGAAGAAGTCAAGAACAAAGATGATTGAAAAGAAAAGAAGGCCAATGGCAAAAGACCTAAGACCCATAGCTCTATTAAATATTTCTTATAAGATATTCATGATGATGGTGAAAGAGGAAATAGAAAACCACATAAGAATGAATGAAGAAGACAATGAATGTCAAGCAGGATTTACAGGTGGAGGCAGGATAGAGGACAATATCTTTATATTACAGTATTGTGTGGAAGAGAGCTATAGTAACAAGAAACCCCTAATAGTAACCGTGATAGACTTTAGTAAAGCATTTGACTCTGTAAAAAGGGAGGTATTAATAGAAGTTTTAAAAGAATATAAAATTAACACCAAAATCATAAGTGCAATTGCAAATATTTATCAAGGAGATACTGCGGGCATTGACTTAGGAGAAGGTATAGAACAAGAAATGGAGGTTACAGGTGGAATTAAACAAGGTTGCACAGGATCAACTTCACTTTTTAAACTGATTACGTATATTGTCATGAAGAAAATAGAAGAGGTAGGAAACGGTTTCAGAAATCAATTAATAAAGATAGAATCATTATTTTTTGCAGATGATGCCTTAATAATTGCACAGGATATACATAATGCAAAGCGTAACATTCAGATATTAGTAGAAACTAGTAAAAAATGTGGGTTGGAAATTAATAAAGAAAAGAGTAATATTATAATTTACAATATGAAAGAAAAGCCAGATAACATAGAGGGAATCAAAGTAGTAGAAAGTTTGACATACTTAGGAATAAAGCTAGACATAGTAGGAATATATTTAAAACTCAGAAAAGGGTAATGATAGAAAAGGCACAAAAATTAGCTAATCTAACATATTCAGTTATAGAGAAAAGTTGCAATAAAGTGATGATAGGAAAAACATTCTGGAAAAGTATTGCTTTGCCATCAATTTTGTATGGAACAAATGTTATAAATCTAATAGAAACTGAAATAGAGAAACTACAAAGAATAGAGAATGGGGTATACAGGAAGATTTTAGGTGCCACTAAAAGCACAGCTAATACTGCTCTAAGAGGGGAGATAGGTGCATCTTCTATGAAAGCAAGGCTGATGGATGGGAAGCTGCAGTACTTAAATCGTACCCTGAATGGAAAGAAGGAAATACTGAAAATAATTATCCAGGATATTCAAGAAAAAGAAGGAAGATGGTGGAAACAACCTGCAAAGTATTTGGAAGAATTAAGTTTAGGCATAAGACAAATAAGAAGAATGAACAAGGCAGAAATAAAAACGGAAACCAGAAAGTGGGATACTGAAAAGTGGAAAGAAGAAATAGAAAGTAAAGTGAGCTTAGAAATATATAGAACGTGGAAGAAAGAAATTAAAGAAGAGTTAATTTATGACAATACATTTGCTTCAGTGATATTTCTTAGAGCAAGAACTAATACGTTAAAACTAAATATTGTAAATAGACACAATGGAGGGAATGTAAACTGTAATTTTTGTGAAAATGAGGAGGAAGATTTGATACATTTTTTGTTATTTTGCCAGGAATATAGAAAAGAAAGGAATGAAGTAATTGAGCTACAACAACCATACGACGAAGACCCAAAGAAAATAGTAGGATTGTTATTATTTAGTGAAACAAATATAGAAAAGAAAAAAGAAATATTAAACATAATGTGGAAGAAAAGACAAAACAGTACAAGAAGATAAGCGTTAGAGGCGCCGTTGTAAAGGCTATGCCTCACCCCAGAACCTGAACCTGAACCTGAACCTGAACCTGTAGCACTGATATATAATTGGTCTGATTGGATATCCTGTTTTATGGGTTTTAATTAAACCATATAAATAAGGCAAAGACGGACCAGTAGAGATAAAGGCATTAATTAAGGATTTTTCTTGTTTTAAGATAGATTTTAAGTTTTTATTAAAATCTTTGATGACATCATCTAAGGGATTAACTCTTAATTTTATGTAAGTGGAAACATCAGATAAAAGTACATACATCTTTTCTAAATAAGTTGTTTTGTTCATAATAACTAATACATTAGCTTTGTCTGCTTTTGTAATATGTAATTCACAGTCATTTTTCAACGATTTTAAGGCTGTTAAAAACCGTTTAGGGAAATTGCAGGTGTTTGCATATTCCATCACCTAATAGATAAGCCCTTTAGCAATGTCGATGTTACACTGGGGAATTTTCTTAGTTTTTTCCAATTTTACAAAGGCAGAGGCAATATCTACACTATTAGGTTTTTTATTTACTGCGAATGATAAACCATACCCAAGGCCTTTTTTACTTCACTTGATACAGGTTTATCAGACAAATTCATAACACAATTTTCATGAAAATTCTTGTTCCAATCGCTAGCCTGTATTAGTCTATTCAATTTATTTTCCAAATGAACACTTGAAACTTGTAATTTCTCTCTAAGTCGGGCGTAGATCACGTTCAATACGGGTGTTCTCCAGTCAAGAGGAACATCACGCATAAAATCAAATTTAGTCTTGCGTAACGGCTTGAATAATTGTTGTTCTGACCTTCTTATAGTTTCCAAATGTTTCTTCAGGGATAGAACACTAAAATCACTAAATGGGTGGTCGATATCTTTTCTTACGCGTGGCGTCCATTATGTGTAGAAATCACGAAAGCTGACACGTGATGAATATAAAATGTATTATAGCCAATTAGAGAGAAAGAAAACAATTAATAATATGCTTTGTTTGCCATTTCATGTTTGTTTTTTAGATGTTATATATATATATATATATATATATATATATATATATATATATATATATATATATATATATATATATATATATGTATATATATATATATATATATATATATATATATATATATATATATATATATATATATATATATATATATATATATATATATATTTATGACCCATGTAGACGGATAATGAGAAGTCGGAATATGGGTTTTCTTCATTTATTACAAAAGGCTCATTCGTAAGTACACCATGCACAACTACCCTCCCAGGTGAGGGACTTGTCAACTCGAGCGCCCAAAGGCAACTGAACTCCCTTTGCAACCAAAATGCAATCTTGTACAATAACAAGCTGAGACATAGGTTTTTGTGGAATATTCATGAATATTGATTTCATTTACCTTGACGTACAAGACACATCTACATATCTACATACATGAATTAGGACACCCCCCCCAGAACCCCCCCCCCCCCAAAAAAAAAAAGCTGAATAGGCATAACATGCAATAAACAGAAATGCAACGTAATATATATATATATATATATATATATATATATATATATATATATATATATATATATATATATATATATATATATATAATCACCCCCCAAAATAACACATCTTCCACAAAAAAATTGAAAATTAAATATTGCTTGTAAAAATGTACACAATACAATATGAATAATTCCACTCATTTCTTCTTAAGACCTCTGCAACTAAAATACAGAATACCCAAAGTAAAAAAAAAAAAAAATCTTATCAGTTTTACACAACCTTATCAATAACCTCCTTCTGGTTGCGGGCAATACTGGCTTTTTGGGCGGGACAAGACTAGGAATAGATATTCCTTCATCCCTCGATTTTACTTGTCCGGGTTTACGGCACAATTTCGCAACACAACTCACCACCGCCATTTTTCCATTTAATTAATTCACTACAACACTTGCACTTGCAACTTTCAACCGGTGGCTACTAGCCGTTTTCCTGAGAAAATCATTCATCTTCTCGCCCTTCTCTTAAAACATTAAGTTTAAGGTATTCACATCTACACATTTTCTAACACTGCCTATCCTCAAAGCTGAACTTTAATCCCGCAGCCACTTCCCATTCGGGAACCACCCCGGCCCCAGCAACCAGGAATCATATAAATACATGAATAATATCAGCATCCGCCTGACGGATCTCACCTGACGTATTTAACCTCTGATTGTTTTTAGGTTCACTCAGCAATGTTAAATGTATTTCCTCACTCAGCAAAATTACCACAACATTTTACGTATAAATTAAGCATCAACATAAGAACATATTGTTATCATCAAGTTTATTTAAAATACATCTAAAGAAGAAATGAGGTCTATTCAAACAACAATAACAGCAAGCGGGAAAAATCAATTTCTACTTATCAACTCGAGGAATGTCCCGTATGCAGTGGGTAAGGAGGAACACTTTTAAAAACTGCCTCTTCAGGCACCACATGTATGTGTTCCTAATGATGTTCAGACACTGCGCCCTTAACAATGCTTTGTATCCTAACTGTGTTAGATTTAACCATCTTTACTCAGTACGGACTCAAATATGCTGGCTCTAGTTTGTGTTTCCTTGATTGTAATCCTCGCAAATACACACAATCACCCACAAATACTTTTACCGGTGCGGTTTTGAATCGACCATCATACTTTGAGCTGGGATTTTCATAAGCTCTTTTCAAAAACTTTTCAGTGGTTTTCATTACTCTCCTCAATAGATTTAATAAATATACACGGTAATGCTCAGTTGAATAATTTGGCAATAGTTGCGAATTAATGAGTACCGTATATGGTTGCTCAGGATCCTGTCCATACACTAAATAGAAAGGGGTGTCCCTGAGCAAAGCATTATATGCAATGTTCAAAGCTAGCTCAGCTGTAGGAAGAATGGCGTGCCAAATGAAGGGGGTCATCAGCCACTAAGTAACGTAAAATTTACACTACTTCCCTATTATGCAATTCCACTAATCTATTTGTTGAAGGCCTATATGCGGTCATTGAAAAGTGTTCAATTTTCATCAAGTCTGTGACCGATCTCACCACATTATTTATAAACTCGAGACCATTATCAATTATCAAAATTTTCAGGCAACCAAACCTAGCAATGAAAGAACACAGTGCCTGGGCTAATGAATTTGCCGATTTATCCAACATTGCGTAAGTATGAGTGTACCGAGTAAATGCATCCACAAATACACATATATACTTATGTTGTGTTAAACCAGTAGGAAATGGTCCTACTACATCCATATGCACTCTATAAAATTTATTAGGAATCATAGACCACTTTCTGGCTTCTGGTACATTGTTTTTATGTTCTTTGAAACAGTTACAAGCATGATAATCTTTTATATAATTCCCTATAGATTGTTTCATTCGTAACCAAAAGAAGGATTTGCGTGCTCTCCTTAATGTTCTATCAATCCCTAAATGCCCTGCATACTGACTTGCATGTACAATGTGGATGGCTTGATTGACTAGAGAGAGAGAAAGAACTACCCGTGCAAAAACTTCCCCTCCCCTCTTCGCGTAAGCACAATATAAAATATAATTTTCAATAAAAAATTTCTCACGAGGCACATTCAGAAATGACAGATAATTCTTCGATTCCCCTTTAATCACTGCTCGCACTCTTTCCATCCATTCCTCTTTTTTCTATCCCTCTCGGACTTCTTTTATGTCCCAACCTCCCAAGTCAAGCAAACCTGCATCATCAGGGCATTCATTCTGGACACCTCTGGTGAAGTCCTCGATCACCCACAAATATTCCCCTACGCCGTTCATCTCTCTCTCTCTCTCTCTCTCTCTGCCAGCGCATCGGGAGAATTCACATCCCTTTCTCTATTATGATGGGGGTCTTCAATATTTTGGTTACGTTCTTTGTTCCTCTTTTGTGCCCGAGTTGTTACTCCTATTACTGCACCTCTAGAGAGAGCATCAACTACCTTGTTAGCTTTACCTTCTATGTGGTGAAAACCCTTTGTATCAAACTCTAGCAATCTTTCAATCCATCTCGCACGACGAGAGGGCAAATCATTTTTATAATAAAACTCACGTAAGGGGCAATGATCCCTTTGCAACTCAATTGACTGACCTAATAAGAAGTACCAATGCCTCTCTAGAACCTAAAGAATAGTCAAAGCCTCACGATCGAATGCACTATAATTCTTTTCTGCCCCTTTTAACGCCCAGGAACCAAAACAAATGTGTCGCTCTCTGCCTTCATCATCTCGTTGAAAAACTACGCCACCAATAGCTACGCTACTCGCATCTGTTGTCACTAAAAATGGGCGATCAAATCTAGGATATGTGAGTAATTCATTGCTAGTTAAGGCAGCTTTCAAATGGTTTAAGGCCCTTTCTTCTTCCCCTCCCCAATTTATTACTTATTTTTTCTTTAAAGCATCTAAGGGTCTCGCTATCTCTCAAAGACTTCTTATGAATTTACGGTAATACTCAGCAAGCCCTGGGAACCCAGCTACTTCCTTAGAGTTACGTGGCATGGAGAAATCTCTAATAGCCACTACTTTACTGGGGCTGGGTTGGATACCTTCTGGGGTTATTATGTGACATAAAAATTCGACCTGTTTACAGAAGAATTTGCACTTTGACAAATTTATTTTCATACCATTATGTTGCAATACTTCTAAAACTTTACGAATATCATAATTGTTCTTCTGCCGATTTCCCTGTATTATGATATCGTCTATATAAACAAGAAAATTATGGCCAATTAAGGGAGACAAAACAGCCATCATTACTCTAAAGAAATGACTTGGAGCATTTTTAACAATGAAAGGAAGAAAATTGAACTGAAATAATTGATCGTTAGCTATAAATGCCGTTTTACATTTACTGTCTTCCTGAATGGGTATTTGATAGTATCCATATTCTAAATCAACAGTTGTAAAATATTTACTATCCCGTACTTTCACAAGTAATTCTTTGATCGAGGGCAGTGGAAATGAATTATCCTTAGTGACTGCATTCAGCTTCCTATATTCAATACACAATCTTACCGAGCCTTCCTCGATTATCCCTTGTTCCCTTAATTTATTAATTTACCTTTTTATCTCTCCCTGGAAATAAATGGGTACCTTATAAAGCCTTGACCTGATCGGCTCCGCCTGCCCAGTTTCAATGCTAAAGGGAAATCAATCAATCCTCCTGGGTGGCTCATCTCCAATTGCAATTACATAGGAATAATTATTGACAATGTCACTAACTACAGGCTGATATTCTGACGGACAGTTTTGCATTTGCATAATAAAAGTCTGAGTGCGTTCGTCTGTGGGGGCTGGAGTTGTGGCTCCCAACATCCCATTATAAGCAATTTCACATAACTCTAAATCACACACAGAATCACTTCCTAAAGCAACTCTTTTATTTGACAAATTAACTATCGTTGTATCAGCTCTGTTCTCTTTTATTTTTATCAAGCCCTCTAATATCATATGAGCCCAATTCTCATATTGTTTAACAACGACCTTGGTTCCCTCTGCAAGAGGGTGACACGGGTCACTGATATGCTCGTAAGGCTCTGGGGAGACAAAACTTCTTCTCTCTCAGGTACAACTGTTACCCTAGTTACAAGTCTCTCCGAACCCGCAAACACACGTACTCTCTCATAACTTCTTTATCGGCAAAATGTACCCTCATGTTTTTCATGCTTTTACTGTCATTGTATCTTTTCCTCCAAAAATACAAATTTGATTATTTGAGATAAAATTTATTCCTAAAATAGCCTCGATTCCTTGAATTCCCCAGGTGGGCAAGACAAAAAAATCATGCATAAACTTCACAGACCACCTTAAATTTGACGATTATTGTATGGTTTATGTGTAGTTTATTTCCTCCTGGTGTGTCAAGAACAATGGACGTCGCCGACTGTAGTGGGTTTGATGGGAATCTTTTTTAAATCAGTGAAACACTGGATCCTGTGTCGATCAGCGCTCGAATGGATTTATCTGGTAGGTCTATCCTCACTGCTAACATTCCTAGACGGCCATTACGAGATATGGGGCACGGGTCAATGACCCCAGTTGCAATGCCGCTGCTCCCTAGTGCTGCAAGGCTGAAGTCGCGGGTACCGATGGAAGTCCCAGTGCCTGCTCTGTCACCACTTCCCCGGCTACTGGTTGTGATGTCATACGGGGAGCCATAGAAGTCCCTCGCCTCAATCTTCCTGTTTCCTTCATCTCAAATGTTGGGCGGGGTAGGTTTGCATGTGCTACAGCCCGCCTGCCCTGGGCATTTTTCGCTGAGCACTCTCGAGATAGATGACCGTAGGCCTGACAAGATTACGAGTGGGGGATCCTTGGGTGGGGCACTCCACTCGTCAGTGCCCTCTTCCCCACACTGCCAACAGTTGAAGACTTTGCTAATCTGATGACTGCATTCCCCTTACCTCTCATGGCTGCCAACTTTTCAGAATCATGCCAGTTGTTCCCAGTCACTTTTTCTTCTGGCAAACTGTCTAAAATGTTTTGTATCGCACTCACTACGTCTGCTCCGAGCGATTCTCATCGAACAATTAATCACATAAATACGTATTTACTAATCAGCGAATATTTTAAGGGCAATTGCTTTTTTATCACCTTTTAGGAGAATAGCACTCCAGGTAGCAAACGAATAGCAATCCCGAAAAATGCAAGTTGCAAAACTAAGAACGGATTCACCTTCCCGTATTTTGGATTTGTTTTTTCTTTCATGTCTCCCTTTCTCGCATCAGGCAAGGCATACTTCTCAATTAAACATCGTTTTATTTTAGTATAACTTCTTAAACTGTCTTGTGGCTAACACATTACCGCGATTGCCGGAGCATCTTTCACCAGTCTAATTACTTGAATAGCTTTTTCTCTTTCCGACCACACATATGTGGCTACTTCAAAGTCTCTCAAAAACACTTCAAACGAATGAAACCCTTCATTACGCAGTTTATCATCAAAAGGCCTAACGCTCGTCTTGAGTTCTGGAAACTTTCGAACTACGATTTGCGTATCTTCATTAGGCTGTGCATGTGTACACTCACTTGTGTATGTTTAAACTTCGTTTATGTACGTCGGATATGCTGTGGTTGCGCGTCGCTCCTCTTCTCGTTCAACCAAGAATCTGTTCATTAACTGTTCTAAGTTTTCTAACTTATTTTCCAATTCTTGCTTTCTAATATCCTGTCTATATTCTTTATCGGCAACGGTATATCCCATTGCTTCTTCGTTCTCATCTCCTGCAGCAGCAGCGTCTGCTATGTTAGTCCTTGTGTATTTAGGCATCTCGAACTCAAAGAACAACTTCATTCACAGCATACACAAAGATACGTATCTTTTTACATCTGACACCAATATAACCCATGTAGACGGATAACGAGATGTCAGAATATGGGGTTTCTTCATTCATTACAAAAGGCTCATTCGTAAGTACACCGTGCACAACTATCCTCCCAGGTGAGGGACTTGTCAACTCGAGCCCCCACAGGCAACTAAACTCCCTTTGCAACCAAAATACAATCTTGTACAATATCAAGCTGAGACATAGGTTTTTGTTGAATACTCATGAATATAGAGTTCATTTACATTGACGTACAAAACACAGCTACATACATGAATTAGGAAATATATGTATGTATATATATATATATATATATATATATATATATATATATATATATATATATATATATATGCGTATATAAATATATATATATATATATATATATATATATATGACTAACATTATATATATATATGCTTATATATACATATATATATATATATATATATATATATATATATATATATATATATATATATATATATATATATATATATATATATATGACTAACATTTTATATATATACGTATATATATATATATATATATATATATATATATATATATATATATATGTATATATATATATATATATATATATATATTTATATATATATATATATATATATATATATATATATATAGGCCTAACATTTTATATATATATATATATATATCTATATATAAATTTATATATACATATATATATATATATATATATATATATATATATATATATATATATAAATATATGTATATATATATATATATATAAACATATATATATAGATATATATATATATATGTATATATATATATATATATATATATATATATATATATATATATGCATATATGTAAAATGTTAAGCATATATATATATATATATATATATATATATATATATATATATATATATATATATATTTATATATGAATATATATATATATATATATATATATATATATATATATATATTTATATATATATATATATATATATTTATATATATATAATTGTAGATATATATATATATATATATATATATATATATATAATGTATATATATATATATATATATATATATATATATATATATATATATATATACATATATACACACACACAAACACACATATATATATATATATATATATATATATATATATATATATATATATATATTTATATACATATATATATATATATATATATATATATACAGTATATATATATATATATATATATATATATATATATATGTATATATATATAATGTAGGCCTAACAGTTTATATAGATGCTTGTATATATGCCTAACATTATATATATATATATATATATATATATATATATATATATATATATATATATATATGTATATATATATATATATATATATATATATATATATATATATATATATATATATATATATATGCATATATATATATATATATATATATATATGCCTAACATTTTATATATATATATATATATATATATATATATATGTATATATATATATATATATATATATATATATATGTATATGTATACATATATATGAATAAAATGTTAGCTATATATATATATATATATATATATATATATATATATATATATATATATATATATATATATATATATATATAATTTATCTTATTTCTATCCATCAGATATGACCAATAGAACATTCAGAGATATGGAAATTACTTTTGTAGTTTAGAAGATTAGAGCCGTGACTTTAACGTTTAATACGTTATAAATTTTGTTTCAATATTTTGATTAGGATATAGAATAAATCATTGTTTATCATACTGGTTTTATTTATCTATTCAATGATTATATTCTATATTTGAAAGAGAGAGAGAGAGAGAGAGAGAGAGAGAGAGAGAGAGACTTTGAGTAGAGCTAGTGTGTGGAATGTGTTCACACTTAACACGGATTCGTCTTGCACTGATTGAACTCTGATTTAGTGTTGCCACTGGATCCGCCTGTGACGGGCCGAGGGAAGGTTGTGACTCAAAGGCAGGAAGCAATCAACTGAGTAACTTTATTAAAAAACACTCTCCTTTATATACAAAACCTCAAGGCAACAGGAAATTTCATGTTCGAGAAACAGACAATGTTACAGAGGAAAAACGCACACATGTTTATTTTGGGTTCTTTTTAGTGCAAGGGAAGAGCGCAGATACAAGCATAACATATACAAAATAATTCATGTACGATCGTGTGACACACGGTTGGTACATGGCTCCCCCCCTAAAAATGACATACTGTACATGTTAAATAGGGCGCCCTGACCTAGAGAGGCGAACTGTAGGCGGGTCATCTGGCAGAACATAAGCAGGTTTTAGACGATCAATGGAGACCCAGTATTCTTTGCCACGAATGTTTAGTAGGAATGCTTTCGGACTGCGTCGAATCACAAGGAAAGGGCCCGTGTAAGGGGGCGTTAGCGGTGGCTTGCTAGTGTCGTTGCGCAGGAAGATGTGCATTGCCGAGTGCAAGTCTGTTGGTATGTGATGCTTCGCTGGGGGCTTGTAAGTCTGGCGGCATGGAGTAAATTTTCCCACGACATGACGTATGCGCTGGAGATCGTCGGAGGAGGTTGTAGAAGGAAAATATTCGGCAGGGACGACCAATACACCATATACCATTTCAGCTGCCGAGACGTCGAGGGCGTCTTTAGGAGTGGGTCTTAGTCCCAGGAGGACCCAGGGAAGCTAAGTAAACCAGTAAATCCTTGCACCGGGCACCAAAGCTGCTTTGAGGGTGCGATGAAAACGTTCAACCATTCCTATGGCAGCTGGGTTGTAGGCAGTTGTCTGGTGTAGGGTGATGCCAAGGAGATTCGCTAATGACGTCCACAATTGAGAGGTGAAAGTGGTTCTCCTGTCAGAGGTAATATGCTCAGGGATACCAAATCTTGCAATCCATCCAGAGAGTAAGGCAGATGTACATGAGGCGGATGTTGCAGTTTCCATGGGAATGGCTTCAGGCCAACGAGTGGAGCGGTCGATGATGGTAAACAGGTAACGATGTCCTTGTGATGTGGGTAGGGGGCCTACAACGTCGACATGAATGTGTGCGAAATGACGCTGAGGTTGAGGAAAGGTGCCCACTCCTGAATCCGTGTGTCGATGTACTTTGGAAGTTTGGCATGAAGTACAGGCGCGGACCCAATCATTAGCATCCTTAGAAATGCCATGTCAAATGAACTTTGCTTTCAGCATCAGCAGCTGTGCAGTAAAATGGCACGAGGGATGTGAAAGGCCGTGAATGAAATCAAACACCTGTCGGCGCATGGGAGCAGGAATCCAAGGTCGCGGTTTGCCAGTACTGACGTCACAGAGGAGGGTGGTGTTGGAGTCTTCGAGGGGGAAGTCTTCCCAATGGAGGGACGTGCAGGATGTCCTATATGCTTGATACTCTGGATCCTGTCGTTGGGCTTCAGCTAGGGCGTTGTAATCCAATCTCAGTTGAACGGCAGCCAACGTGTTTCTTGACAGGTCATCGGCAACGGGATTTATTTTCCCAGGGACGTATTGATGGGTGCAATTGTATTCAGCCACGGCGGAGAGATGTCGGCGTTGCCGGGCGAACCATGCATCAGACTGTCGAGTAAAGGTGTGCACCAGAGGCATGTGGTCTGTGCGAATAACGAAGGGCGTACTTTCTAAGAAATGGCGAAAGTGACGGACAGCAAAGTGCACCGCCAGCAATTCTCGATCGAAGGTAGAATAACCCGATTCTGCCTTGGACAGTTTTCTGCTGAAGAAGGCCAATGGGCGGGGCGAGGCGTTGACCACCTGCTCAAGTACTGCTCCAATAGCAACGTCGTTGGCATCAGTGGAGAGGAGGAAAGGGCATGTGGGATAGGAAAAGTGAGAGCCGCAGCAGTTGATAGGGCCTTCTTTGCATTGCAGAAGGCTGCTTCTTGAAGGGGACTCCACTTCAGGTCCTTTGGCTTGCCCTTGAGGGAGGCGTAGAGGGGAGCAAGAGTGACGGCAATGGCTGGCAGAAAATGGTGATAATAGTTGATCATGCCCAAGAATTCCTGCAGAGCTTTGACGGTCGAGGGCGCGGGAAAGTTCTGAATGGCTGCTACCTTCTCAGGGAGGGGATAGATTCCTTCAGGAGTGATGCGGTGCCCTAAGAATGACACTTCGTTGGTGCCAAAGGTACACTTGTCGTACCGGACTACAAGGCCATTTTGTTGCAGGCGGTCGAACACGATGCGCAGGTGACGGAGGTGTTCCTCTTTTGAGGAGGAGAACACAAGTATGTCGTCCACATAACATACACAGAAAGGGAGGTCCCGTAAGATGCCATCCATGAGACGTTGAAACGTTGCCCCAGCATTACGAAGGCCAAAACAGGAGTAATTGAAGGTGTATGTACCAAACGGAGTGGTGATGGCAGTCTTGGGGATGTCTTCTGGGTTCATAGGCACCTGATAATACCACTTCAGGAGGTCGAGCATAGAGAAAACCTTCGCTTTGTGCAGGTAGGAGGTCACATCGGCAATGTTTGGGAGGGGGTAGTGATCCGGTTCTGTTTGCATGTTCAGGCGCCTGTAATCCCCGCACGGACGGAGGGAGCCGTCTCTCTTTAGGATGATGTGTAAGGGTGAGGACCATGGGCTGGAGGCCTTTTGGCAAAGGCCCATTTCCTCCATTTCGGTGAACGTCTGTTTGGCGGCTGCCCATCGTTCCGGTGACAGACGTCTGAATTTTGCGAAGACTGGGGGTCCCGTCATCTTAATATGGTGATAAATACCGTGCTTGGCAGGAACCATGGGCATTTGGCGAGGTTCTGGACGGAAAACTTCCGGGTACGACGTGAGGAGGTGGGCGTAGGCATCCGTGGGTGCGCTGATGTGGAGAGCGAGGTTAGAGGGGGCGGGTATAAGAAGTGTCGACAAGTACGAGTCTGCGTTGACCAATCGTCGGTGGGCGACATCGACCAGAAGGTGGAAATGAGAGAGGAAATCCGCACCGAGGATTGGCAATATGACGTCAGCAACGAGAAACTTCCAATTGAATTTACCGTTTCCGAACGATAATGTGAGGTTCTCGTAACCGTAGGTGGGTATCCCAGATCCGTTGGCAGCTACCAAGCGGACGTCGGCAGATGTAGACAGACTACGTCGTGCCTTGAAGAGTTTCCTTGGCAAAAGAGAACGACAAGCACCCGTGTCTACCAAAAATCGCACGCCCGTTCCTGCATCATGTAAAAAGAAAAGATTAGAAACACGGGAGGCCACCGCCACGAGCGATGGCCTACTTACACGTTTTTTGGCCACTGACAATCCTCGGCACATTTCTTCGTGTTTGCCCCGAATCTGAAGTGGTAGTATCAAAACTGCGGCAGATGGGAGGTAGTAAGTGGCTGTAGAAGTCGTTTGTTGGGGCGCAGGCCATTGGTGGGTGATGGGCGGCTTTGTCGCTGCTTCGGCACGTCATGGGGTAGGCGTGTATGTCCTACGGCATTCATGTCAGCTTCGGTTGATGTTGAATAGGCATCCTCTTTGTCAGGGGTGGAGGCACTGATGGAGGTCTTGATGTGGCTGTCCATAAGGGCGTCGGCTTTGGTCATCAAGTCCTTTATGGGTAAACTATCGACATCTGGTATGGCAGCGCGTATAGGTCCAGGTAAACGGCGTATCCAAAGGGCACGAAGTAGGTTCACCTCACGAGGAGAGCCGTCTGCGGCAACAAAAGAATATACCCTGAAAAATTCTTATGAATTTGTAGACTTGATAAATTCTGTCGGAGATGCAATAACTATGTTATGTGCAGCTTCGACATCGAAAATTTGTTCACTAACATTCCTTTAAGAGAAACATTGGAGTTAATTCTTGAACAGCTTTTTCCTAACCCAGAGGACATTTTCGAAGGTTTCAGT
>NC_090763.1:31086316-31088816 GCF_036898095.1 Palaemon carinicauda
TTGTAGTTATCTATGAAGTCTTTCCATAATATTACCTATATAATAAAAAGCAAGTGTCTGGCTTTATATATATATATATATATATATATATATATATATATATATATATATATATATATATATATATATATATATATATATATATATATATATATATATATATATATATATATATAATATTATAAACACCCTCAGTAACATTGCCAGGCGTATAACTATTCAGTCTGCCCCTTTCCTTTTGGTACTGGGGAGAGAGAGTAGTCATATCCTGGTAAGAGGGGATACTAAGAGAGATTTGAGTGTGTGCATATCTATCTCAAAATAAGGCCGTGATTATTAATAGACCACGTACACTATAAATATATATACATACATATATATATATATATATATATATATATATATATATATATATATATATATATATGTTATATATATATATATATTTTATATATATATATATACATACATACATATATATATATATATATATATATATATATATATATATATATATATACATATATATATATATATATATATATATACATATACACATATATATATATATATATATATATATATATATATATATATAGATACATATATATATATATATATATATATATATATATATATATATATATATATATGTAGATAGATATAGATATGTATATATATATATATATATATATATATATATATATATATATTATATATATATATATATATATATATATATATATATATATATATATATATATATATATATATATATATATATATATATGTATATATATATGTATATATATATATATATATATATATATATATATATATATATATATATATATATATATATATATATATGATAGAAACTATCAAGTCACCAAAACCGTAACTGAAAACTGAAAATGGACAAACATTATTTATGTAAATCTCTCTCTCTATCTCTCTCTCTCTCTCTCTCTCTCTCTCTCTCTCTCTCTCTCTCTCTCTCTCTCTCTCTCGTCCCTTTTTGTGATGATCACTGCCTAAGGCTTTAAAAGAGTGGCAGCACTCCCAAGTGACCAGCGGATTCTCTTTGTCTTTAGAATTAATGAAATAAACAAAGAGGGTGAACAACAATATGTACATAGAACCCTTTCTCTGGTTACTACTACTTAGGAAAGATTCCGTTTTTTTCTTTTTTTTTCTTTCTTCTTTTTCTTTTTTTTTACCCATACTATTGCTACTACTACTAAAATTTTGTTTTATCTTAGTACAACTCTGGATACCATTATCACAAATAGTTTTGCTGTATATCATTATTAGTATTACCGTATCTTCCAAAAATACTACTACTACTACTACTACTACTAAGAGATAGTTCTTTCTAAGTGTGACATCTACTGCTATTACTTCAATATTTTTTCTAACATATAATTGTTCCTCCTATTGCGACATAATTCTACTTCTGCTACTACTACTACTACTACTACTACTACTACCAATAATAATAATAATAATAATAATAATAATAATAATAATAATTATTATTATTATTATTAGTAAAAATAATATTATTATAATCATTGTTATTAATTTTCCAGTTACTAGAAAGGCACTCAGTAGAGCGCAGACCTCCGAGGCGGCAGTAAATTTCTCAGCCTTTTGCTTGACCTTGACCTTGACCTTTGACTTTAACATATATTAATTGGCGTGGATTTTCATGCACTCAAATATGAACCAAGTTTAAAGTCTCTGTTACAACGATATCCAAACGTATGGCTAATTGCATGATATGGACGTTTAGCTCGTCCGTGACCTTGGTCTTTGACCTTACAAAATTTAATATTTTCCAGCTCTTTACATAACAGTTTAAAATCCCTGCATGTTTTATCACTTTACGGTTAACATTGTGGCCATATAGTTGCTGACCAGAATTCAACCTTTTGATTGACCTTGTCCTTCGACCTTAACTTGTATCAATTGGTGTGGATTTTCATACACTCAAATATAAACCAAGTTTAAAGTCTATGTGACAACGATGTCTAAGCTTATGGCTGATTACGTAATATGGACGTTTTGCTCGTCCGTGACCTTGACCTTTTACCTTCCGAAAATCAATTATTTCCAGCTTTTTAAATAATAGTTAATTCCTGGAAGTTTCATTACCCTGTGTTTGAAATTTACAAACAAACACGCACAAACAAACACACAAAGACATAACTGCCTTCCAACTTCATTGGCGGAGGTAATAATAATACCAGTAAACTCCTCACGTAATTTTACTTTGATGTACACAGTTAGAATCAGAGCTGTAATCCAACAACCGGAAAGTTACCTTGGAATGATTTCAGCATTTATTTCCCAAGAATATTTTCCTCTAGATTCAGAATAACGAATATTCCCCTCCCGCCAGCAATGAATATTCAACAGGAAATGTTCGAGCGCATATTAGCATACAACATATGAGGGAAACAGCCAAAAATATGAAGACATAAACATAACAAAGTTA
>NC_090763.1:31093816-31101316 GCF_036898095.1 Palaemon carinicauda
ATACTACGGATTATCCAGGATTAACAAGGATTATGGTGGAACATCACCATGATCCGGGGTGGTCCGGGTCGATTCTAGAAAGGAAGACATTCCAGGATGAAATTATGTTTTATTGAGAGAGAGAGAGAGAGAGAGAGAGAGAGAGAGAGAGAGAGAGAGAGAGAGAGAGAGAGAGAGAGAGAGAGAGAGAATTTTACATGCACAACGGTTATTTATGCAAGGGCTCGAAATTAAATGAAGGATAAGCATGGGATGGAGAACATTTGGCAAATAAAATGAGGTTATGAAAATTAAAATGCCATTTTCTCTAAAAAGAAAAGTATTTAACGAGATAGAGCCTTAGAACATAAGAATAATGGAAACAATAATGATGGCAACAACACTAAGAGACCGAAAAAGACCAACATGGATACGAGAGCAAACTAAAGTAGAGGATATTCTAACATGTAAGAAAAATAAATTTACATGGGCAGGACATATAATGAGTATGGCAGACAATAGATGGACATTAAGAATAACATAATTGGTCCCTAGAGATTGTAAAAGTGTGAGGGTAAGGAAGAGAAGACGATGGATTGACGAACTGAGAAAGTTGGCAGGTGTGGATTGGCGCAGAAAGACCATAAGCAGACGCAAGGGGAAGGACATGTTTGAGGCCTTTGTTCTGCGGAGGACTAGTAACGGCTGCTGATGATGATGATAACACACACACACACATACACACACACACACACACACACACACATATATATATATATATATATATATATATATATATATATATATATAAACAAATTTTCACATTTTAATCTGAAAATATTATTTTCACGTAAAGTATTCACATTATATCCAAATCAATTATGCCGAAGAAAAACTAAAAATATTTTGTTTTTATTTTTTCTAAATTAATGAACGATGTTTTCCAAATCTAAAAGTTTTTCTTTCAAAATGAGGTGATTCCAGGATTGAGGATATGTTTCTTGAAATATCGCTTGTCTTCATCCTTTCCTAAGGTAAGTCGAAAAATGGTGTAGTGATGGCAAACCACTTCCAATTAGAAGATTTTGAATAAGCAAGTGACTTTCAAGATTAGTTTCTTGAACAAAATTATAAAAGTTCAAAATATTTATGCTGTGACAATACAACAACAGAATTTTATGTGATTAAATCATTCTTAAACTTAGTTTTGAACCTTATTATTCTTTATTCTAAATTTTGTAATCTTATTTGTTTTCTACATGAAGCAGAGACGAAAAAAACCAAAGGTCGTAAACATAAAACTTCAAAACAACTTATTTCATAATTTTCTTGCCAATGTAAAAGCTGAGCAGTAATAAAATGTAGCGGTCTTAAGTAAAAGAAAGAGAAATTCGTTTTTTCTCGCAATCGCAGTTCTTTTATAGATTCTAATTTTAAACTAGACTTGCTGGATTCAGTAAGACTGTTCACTCGAACTCAGAAAAATAGCCTAGGAATGATCTCTCTCTCTCTCTCTCTCTCTCTCTCTCTCTCTCTCTCTCTCTCTCTCTCTCTCTCTCTCTCTCTCATTGGCGACGAGAGATAAAACCTACCAAATTATTTTCTTTCTTATACTTTTATGAAAATGGAAAAATGGAAGGGCCTAATTGGTTGGGGTCGCTTTGACCTGAGTACGGTGATATATTTTATTTCTTATTTTATCCTTTTGATGCCCCTCACTTTCTGTGCAAGAGCAATTACTAGCTTGTTCACTTTTCCCCGTGTTTATGAAAGAAAGAAAAAAGTACACCATATATAGTCTCGCAATTTATCTACATTACGATGAACACTGTACAGCTAAATATAATATGAAATCCCTGTCTAATAAAGAAACTGCACACATGTGTATATATTCATATATTCTAGGCAGAGTGAAATTCAAATATCATTTGAATATTATTTCCTAATATTTCTCAACTTTAGTTAAGTACGAAGAAATGCCATGAACATAAGTTAATTATATTGGCGAGTGTCCGTAATATCCCAGAGAAACTTTTTCCAGGTGAACAGTTTCTATAATTTTGTAGTAAGTGCATACGAAGTTTAAGGTAAAAATGTGCCAGAAGTTTAGCATGAGAGAGAGAGAGAGAGAGAGAGAGAGAGAGAGAGAGAGAGAGAGAGAGAGAGAGAGAGAGAGATAAAAAGCTTAATACTGCGCGTATTCAAAGTGACAATGTTTCTTAATTAATGATTGAACAAATAAATACATTTCTAAATTAGTAGAGTACAAATAGTCAATCTCAAAATATTCAAGCAGATAAAACTTCCTATTTGTTATAACTTGTTTAGGATAAGAAAAATGGGAAATATTTGCAAAGGTAATAATAGTGAATAAATAAAGGCGAGGAGAACTAAAAAAAATATCTTTTTTACGACGATATCCTTTTGGCCCAATAAAAATCCATCTCTAAGTGACAGCTGCTTGGTATTCCGACATCGTTTGAATCTCAGAAAGTTTTAATTTTTTCAATCTTTTGATCGGTTGAAACCATCCGGATCCCATAAGGAGAGGGAGAAACGAAAAAGGAAAGAAGCCTGAGAGGAAAAAGAGTGGATAATGACATCAAATTTGCCCATTTTCAAGTTTCTTCTTAAGGAAACCAATATATTTCAAGGCAGTTGAAAGTTTTTTATTGGTCAAGGCAATAAAAAGAAAAATTCATGATACAACTAAATGGATTAAAAGCCCTTATCAGCGTGCCTTCGAAAAGAAATCTTTTCCCATACCGAAATGAAAAATATAAAATGATGAAACGTAAGCACTCCATTTACCGGGACAAGTTTACGACTTTCATCAACAACTGTAAGCAACCAGGCCAAAGGTGATGAAACAAACAACAAGAGCGACAATAAAGTAAAAAGGTTAGAAAGAGTTCCATAGGGCCCATAGACTCAGCGCCTATGAAAATTCCCATTCCTCGCCAGAGAAACTTCGACAGAAAAAATACAGATTAGATTGAAAAAGTTTTCCCTGCTGGAATATCCCCGAGCAATGTGGAGGCGGTGGAATTTCAGGAAGTGAGGTCGCATGGCCACCTTACCTCGATTTTGAAGAGCTCTTCTCTCTCTCTCTCTCTCTCTCTCTCTCTCTCTCTCTCTCTCTCTCTCTCTCTCTCTCTCTCTCTCTCTCTCTCTCTCTTATTTGTCTCCTATATTCTAATCATCGTCGATATATTTTTGACCCCGTTAATATAAACATTATGCTGGCGTTATCTCTCTCTCTCTCTCTCTCTCTCTCTCTCTCTCTCTCTCTCTCTCTCTCTCTCATTTGTCCTAATTACCTATATTCTAATCATTGTCATGATATTTTTGACCGGTTAATATAAACATGATGGTGGCGTCATACTCTCTCTCTCTCTCTCTCTCTCTCTCTCTCTCTCTCTCTCTCTCTCTCTCTCTCTCTCTCTCTCTCTTGTCATATCTAATTATCTGTATTTTATTCATTATCAGGATATTTTTGAACCGTTAACGTTAACATTATGGTGGCGTTCTCTCTCTCTCTCTCTCTCTCTCTCTCTCTCTCTCTCTCTCTCTCTCTCTCTCTCTCTCTCTCCTCTCTCTCTCACCTTTGTCTTCTATTGCAGCAGATAATATCTAATAATGAATCAAGTGCCTACGACAATCATTAAGCAAAATTATGAAGCTATTACTGAATACATATAAATGGGCAGAATGAATTGATGATTATAGCACTCAATGTTTTAACGAAAATAGCTGCTTTTGCAATTAATTCCGTTTCTGCTTTGAAGGTCACTCATGAATGGCAGTGGCAAGGGTCAGTGACAATACCTGGCTTAGCAGCATAATGCCCAAGACCCCTCTACATCTAAGTTAGGGCCAGAGGGGGTCAGGCAATGGCTGCTGATGACTCAGGAGGTAAACCTATAGGTTCCGCCAAACACCCCATCCTTAGCACACAAGGATAGCGAAGTTACAGACAATAACAAGAAACTATTGAGCTTGACCGGGACTCGAACTAAAGTCTGGCAGATCGTCAGGCAGAGAGGTTTCCAGCAGGCTACTTCTACAGAGGCCTTTTCAACAATTCTTCAGTCTTTGCTTTAACTTTCACTTGCTTTCCTTCCTTTTCTCTTCCATTCGCTTTTTAAAACGAATAATTCACTCTGCCTTTTCACTAGTCTTTTATCTCTCTCTCTCTCTCTCTCTCTCTCTCTCTCTCTCTCTCCTCTCTCTCTCTCTCTCTCTCCTCTGCTTGACTTTTGCCATTCATATAAAACTTTCACCTTCATCCTAACTTTAACTGATTTAACTCTGCACCTCTTCTCCATCCGTGGTGTGACCATAAATATGTAGTGTCTAATGCTGTATTCGCAAATCATATATGTAGTGTCTATTACTTTGTTCGCAAATTCTATATTTAGTGTCTTATACTTAGTTTAAAAATAATATTTAGTGGTTAAAGCTTAGCTCACTAATCATATGTAGTGTCTAATGCATAGTTCACAAATCATATGTAGTATCTATTGCTTAGTTCACAATTCATATGTAGTGTCTGATGCTTAGTTCACAAACTGTGTAGTGTCTCATGCTTAGTTCACAAATCATATGTAGTGTCTTTTGCTTAGTTCACAAATCACATTGTTATAAAACCTTCAACATTGAAAAAAGGCTAGACATATAGAGGTCCAGACAGTTAGTAGAATCATACATTGTGACTTAATGCCTTATTGCCTTACCTTATTGTCTTATTCTATGTTTGGGTTCCCCCAGGTCCCTCAGTGTGAGGCACCTCGTATATCCACCAGAGAGTTGCTAATGCATATCCAGGTGTATTTTGCATCTTCTAGTCTTGGATGGTCTGGGATGCATCTTAGGTATTTATCGAGCTTATTCTTAAACACATCTACGCTCACTCCTGATATGTTTCTTAGATGAGCTGGCAGCACATTAAATAGTTGCTGCATTATCGATGCTAGTGCGTAGTGGATTAATGTCCTGTGTGCCTTCCTTAGTTTTCCTGGTATAGTTTTGGGCATTATTAATCTACCTCGGCTTGCTCTTTCTGATATTTTCAACTCCATGATTTTTTTCAGTAATTCCTTCGATTTGCTTCCATGCTTGTATTAACATGTAGCGTTCTCTTCTCCTTTCTAGACTGTACAATTTAAAAAATTGCAGTCTTTCCCAGTTGTCAAGGTCTTTAACTTCTTCTATTCTAGCAGTAAAGGACCTTTGTACACTCTCTATTTACTGAATATCCTTTTGGTAGTGTGGGTACCATATCACATTGCAGTACTCGAGTGTACTACGTACATAAGTTCTGTAAAGCATAATCATGTGTTTAGCTTTTCTTGTTTTAAAGTGTCTGAATAACATTCCCCTTTTTTGCTTTACATTTAGCCAACAGTGTTGCTATTTGGTCGTTGCATAACATATTCCTATTTAAAATTACACCAAGGTCTTTAATTGCTTCCTTGTTTGTGATTGTCTCGTTATTAGGTCCCCTGTATGCATATACCATTCCTTCTCTGTTTCCACAATTTATTGATTCGAATTTATCGGAGTTAAATACCATCCTATTTATTTCGGCCTATTCATATATTTTGTTTAGATCTCTTTGCAATAAGTTCCTATCTTCATCACAAGTAATTTCTCATCGGCGAAACTTCTCACTACAGAGTCTTTAACATTACAGTCTATGTCTGAGATCATAATAACAAACAGCAGTGCAGCTAATACCATACCCTATGGCACGCCAGATATTACCTGAGCTTCATCTGATTTCTCGTCATTTGCAACCACTATCTGTTTTCTGTTTTGCAGAAACTCTTTTACCCATTTTCCTATCTTTCCCACAATATTATGCTTTCTCATTTTTCATCTAATATATTATGGTCTACCTTGTGAAAGGCTTTTGCAAAATCTAGATAGATCACATCTGTGTCTTTTTTATTTATCATATGTTTGTATGTTTTCATTGTGTGCTATCAGTTGGGTTTGTGTACCTTTTCCGGGCACAAAACCGTGTTGACCTATATTAAATAAATAATCTTTAACCAAATAATTCATTATTTTCTTTTTTATTACCCTTTCATACACTTTCATAGTATGTGATATTAGAATAACAGGTCTATAATTGCTTGCCTCTAGTCTTGAACTTCTTTTGAAAATAGGGGTTATATATGCTAATTTATGTTAAACATATATCTCGTTCATATCTACTCTTTGTCTTAGCAGTATTGCAAGCGGCTTCGCGATAGTGTGTGCAGTTCTTTTTAACAAAATCGCTGGAACTTCATATGGTCCGGCTGCCAATCCAACTTTAATTTTGCTTATAGCCTACACAATATCTGCTTCATTAATATCTATATCCGTTAGATATTCAATATTTTCTTCTCTCATTGCTGTTTCATTATTCTCATTCGCAATTCTTTGCGTCAATTCACTCTTATATTTTTCTGCTAATATGTTGCATATTTCCTTTTTTTTTATTTGTTAACTGTCCTTCAATTCTTAGAGGGTCTATTTCTAATCTCCGTTTATTCATCCTTTTTGCATAGGAGTAAATACTTTGGTTTTTTTTTATATATATATTTTGAAGTGTCCTTTCTTCTAAGTCCCTTTTTTCATTTTCTTCCGATTGTATAATCTTTTGTTCTGCATTTTCTATCTTACTTTTTATTACTATCATTTTCCATACATTTTTTTTCTTTTGCAAGAGTTTTCTTTCACTTTCTAATTTTCTGAAATAAGATCCTTCTGTCTCTAGGTATGCATGTCTGAAGTTTATTTATTTTCTTTTTGGCACATATTTTTCAACAATTTTCTCCAGTATTTTGTACAGTATAGCCGTATTTACCTGTATATTATCACTTACGAATACATTTTTCCAATCTTTGCTCAATTCTTCATTTATTTCTGACCATTTTGGTTTCTTACTATAAAAATTATATTTTCCATATCCTTCCCATTGTTTTGTGCTTTGTTTATCTCTGCGTTCACTTGCTTTGGAATGAACTATTAGTTCTATGACATTGTGGTCTCAAATTCCCGTGTTATACACTATTATTTCTTTAACATAATTCACCTCATTAACAAATACTAAATCTAGGACATTGTCCTTTCTTGTTGGAATGTGATTTATTTGATGCATATAATGTTCTAATAGCATATCTTGAAGCTTTTCAAATTGCCTCTTATCTTCTGTGTTACTATTACTCTCGTTTTTATATGTATATATACAATCACTTTCTTCTATCTGTACTTTCCAATCCACGAAAGGAAAGTTAAAATCTCCGGATAAGAGAATATTCCAGTCTTTTTAGTTTCTACATATGCCATCTATTTTTTTCTATCATTATGTCAAACTCCTTAGTATTTGGAGATCTGTAAACTAAAATATACATTGGTTTTTTTCATATTCAAATTCTACCGCAATCAATTCACATTCTGTGTTGCTGTATTTTTCACAGACTTTTCCTTGATTTATGTCTCTTCCATATATTGTGGTTCCCCCTTGAT
>NC_090763.1:31106316-31111316 GCF_036898095.1 Palaemon carinicauda
GTGACCTGGGGTTTGGTTTCTGCCTATCCCCTTAACCTTTGGTTGTGGATATACCAGCAGGTTTTGGGATTTGGTCAGAATCTCAGAGTATTTAGTTTTATGTCGTTGACCTTCCGATAGGGTGAGTTGGTTATGGGATACCTTTACTCCCCTGCCGACAAGGTTACCGACAATCGAGGTTAGTCCTCCATAGTCGCTTTGGTTATGGTAGTATACCATTTTCTCCTTGCGACTATAAGACTAGACCTGTGCCACAGTTCCTTGGGCTGAAAGTAATTCCCTTTTAGCCTAAGATAACGTGGCACTGGAATCGTGTTTCTCTTTGTGGGAGGAGGCGCAGTGTCGCCCCCTCCCCTTCACTGTGTCGGCAGTCTCTGGGTTGGAGAACTGAGTCTCTCCTAGCACCCGGATTCTGTCGATACCATACAGAAACAGAGTTCCTTTTATAGGTGCTAGGACTGTCAAGTTTGACAGTTCCTTTCACAATTGTTACAGGACCCTTTTCCTCTTCCCCTCACCCCTTTTTTAATGGTTTATCCATTGCCTTTAAGGCTGACATCCTGCATCCTTTCCTTAACGGTAGAGTGCTGGATGCAGCCAGACTACCTCTCTCATCCTGGCTGACGGCAGGGCATACTGCCGCCTGCCGGCCTGGCCAGCATTGCCGGCCTGGCCGACAACCAAGATGGCTGCCGACAGTCATGGACTGTCGGCAGCTGCCGACATTGCTGGCGGTTACCGACGTTGTCGGAGGCTGCCGACAATTCCGGCGGTTGTCGGTATGATAGCCTTTTTTGCCGGCCTGGCCGGCAACCAAGATGGCTGCCGACAGTCATGGACTGTCGGCAGCTGCCAACTTTGCCGGCGGTTGCTGACGTTGTCGGCGACTGCCGACGTTGTCGGCGGTTGTCGGCATGATAGCCCTTTTGCTGGCCTGGCCGGCAACCAAGATGGCTGCCGACAATCATGGACTGTCACCAGTTGCCGGCCTAGACGGCACTGGCGCCCATGATGGCTGTGAGTGGTTAGTCCCTTCTGTCCCCGAGGTTCTCAGGCCTCCCTTGGACTGTAGCTATAGGTTCTGTTGCCTGTATGCTGCCGGCAGGGCCGGCAACGCGGCGCGCCGACTGTACCAGTACTATCGGCGGGTTGCTGGCAACCGTACTGTAGCTATATAGAAGCCTGAATGTTACATTCTCCCCTTCTATTAGAACCTCCTTTCGGTAAAAAGGTAGTCTATTAGACTTTTCTTCCTTAATTACTGTATATAGTTACAGTAAAGGATAGCCCTTTTTTCCATACTGTCTCTCTCTCTGTCTCGCTAGGTCTGCAAGGTATGCAGACATATCCTAGTCAGACCGGCAACATGCCGGATATACTGCTGTATAGGTTATACAGATAGCCAGTTTATCTCAGTATAGAACATACTGTAGATAGAAAACTACTATATTTCTTATACTAGTGGTTTTTTCCAATATATTTTGGATATCCAATTCGGGCAATTGCTGAGCCTAATCCTATATTGAATGAATATTATTTCTTCAATATCCTGATTAGAAATCAGTTTTAGGATTATCCTGCAATATTAAATATTTCAGGCAAGAGTAATACACTCTTTTCCTGTAAAGGTACAGCCCCTTTTTTCTTTGAGCCTCCCTGATCAGGAAACTCTATGATTTAATATAGTAGGAGGACTACAGCAAATGACCCCGAGTAGGATGTTCATTTATATGTCTTTATTTTTCTGTTCCATCTAGTGCTAGATGGACCCTACTGTCATATGCTGCCTTGTAGGCAGCATAATGACAAGACTGCATTACATAGGTACAGTAGTCGATATGTTGCAATTTACACATTTGCAATTTAGAAACTACAGTACCATGTTACAGTAGTTTTTCCTAACCTACCTTAGGTATCCTCCAGCGAGTTTTCTGCTGATACCGCTTATATATTGAAGGAATAATTTCTTCAATAGTCTGATTTGAAATCAGTCATCCTGACCCCACAGTATTAACAATTTTGGGATAGTTAATTGATACTTCTCTACCCCTAAGGGTAAATAACCCTTCTACTTGGATTTTCTCACAGAGAAAGCTCCATGTAAGTTAATACTGAGGGGAGGTAGCAGCATTTGCTCGCAGAGGTATACAGCTATGTATCTCCTACTATCCCTTTATAGCTTCTATCCTAAGCTATTCTGTTGTAGATGACATTTACATGTTGATTATTAAAGTAATAATCCATTATATACTCATTTGGTTTTCCTTTCTTTACAGAAGGAACACCAGATACCTTGTACGGCAGTCCACTGCAGAGCCAAGGGTAAGGACTTTTACGGTCATAATACTTGCAGGTTACATGCCCCCTGCAATATTATTTCCGGATCCCTACATTGTTGGAACCCACAGGGTTGCAATATATGTTGGACATTGATGTCTGAAGGTTTTGATAATCCCAAGTCTACAGAGACTAAGGATATAGCACAGTATAAATTACGTAACTGGGTGAGAGGCTTCCAAAAGATCTCTCCGGGACCTTTCCTACCTAAAGATAGGATGCGTAAGCTATTATTTCCAGAGCTAAGTGAGGACATAGTAGTGCCTCAGGAGTCAACTACGTTCCCTGATGGCGAGAAAACCTTTGGGATCGAGGGCAAGAAGTGCCCTAAGGTAGAAGAGAAATATGTTGTATCGGACTTTCCTCCGCCTTTGCCGGCTAAAGAGCCATCGATGTCAACATCTTCGTCTTTTACCCCTCTATGGGATAATGTGGTACAATTATGTATCCAACTGAAGAATCAGATAGAGAGCTTTAGTAAATAAAGCAAAAAGCGGGAAGTAAAACACAAGATAGAACCTCGTAAAGCTCCTCTTGTTGTTTCCCACGGGTCAGTTAAACGACCCATGAATCAAGACCTTCCTTCATGTTCCTTAACCAATCCCTGGAGGTTTGTCGATTTCAAATGGCAATCTCTTCATTTCAGAGAAAATAGGTACTGTTCCCTTGGACAAAATCCAATTTTGGCCAAGCTCTGAGGTTTTCCCTAATTGTTGGGTTTGACTGAGGTTCGAACCTAAGACAAGGAAAAGAACGGAACAAAAGGAGGTCATGATTCTTGATTATGATAAGGCACAGACTATCCTTTCAGATAATCTGAAGAAGGTGGGTTATTCAGAGACGATGGTTTTCTCACTGAATAACATACACCCTTCCTTTCTTGCTCCTGCTTCACTCTCCTTCCCCTTTATGGGGAAGGCATTTACTTCCGTTACCAAAGCTGTAGAGGCGGGTGAGTCATGTCCCACTCTCGATGAGTGCAAGCCTTTGTCACCAGCTTTTCCCGGACAGGAAAAGGTTTGGAAGGAAGTCCATTTGACATTTTCAGTAGGAAAATTAGACAAGGATGTCGCAAGCCGAAAATTTAATATATGTCTCCCTAAATTGTCCGATTTGCTCTTGTTTAATGAACACGAGTCAAAGGAGAGACTGGCAACATCCCTTTCTCTACAAAACTACATAGAGTTGTGTTCAACTTACGAGAACACCCCAGACATGGTCATGGTCTTAGCCAAAATGCATATGGCTACCTTGGTAAAGGACCTTTACGCCTTTGTGAAGGCTAGGAGAGCATGTAGAGAGTTTGTGTTTGCTGCTGCAACGGTGAAACACGAAACAAGGAAGCTAATATCTTCCAACATTTGGGGTAAAGACCTCTTCCCACAAGAGGTCATTAAGGAAGTAGTTAAGAATGCCGCCATGGAAAACATAAGTCTTCCCCAAAAATGGGGCATTCCCTCAAAGAGAAAATCTTCTGTGGTTGTGGGTCCCCAACCTAAAAACAAGATCGAAAATACTGGAAATATCTGGGCTGCTCAACAACAGCCCATTATTCTAGTGACCAAGATGCTACAGGCAGATGGTCAAAAGTCTAAACCTACTGGCAGTTCGAAGCATAAAGACGCTTCGGCTAGGAGGAACATTCCCTCAGGATCGCAGGACCTTCGATCCTTCGGTCCAGAGCCTATTCAAGATGAGCCATTGATGGGGAACAGAAATGTCCCTACTATTATCTCCTTACCTCCTCCTACAGTTCAAAACCCTCCTGGAGGAGTATACCTGAGAGCTATAGAGCATACAGGTAGTAAGAAAGCTACGGCTCATCGAGTCCCAGGGAAGGCTATTTTGTGTTCACAAGAAGGACTCAAGAATTCTCTGAGTCATTCTGAACCTGTCGCTACTCAACAAGTTCATAATAAACTGCAAGTTCTGAATGTTAATCCTTCTGAACATATGGACCTTGTTCCAACTAAGGGTGTTCGTAGTCTTGTCAGACCTGAAAGGTGTCCTCTGGAACCTTCCAGTCAACCACCCCCCTTCCTCCTGCCTAGGATTCATGTCACGGAGAGTAACATTCAGCCTAGAATAGATACGTATCAGACTCACAGTCCTAAGTATCTTCATAGTGATGACCCGGTTCCTGGGACATCACAGATGCAAGATATGCTTCTAGAAGTCTCGACTTTCTCCAGCTCTAGGGTTTCGACGGCTAAAAAACCATCGAAGCCCTCGGTTACATCAGCTCCCTTTTCCCTCGGAAGTTAAAAGGAGCTCGCGAGGTCTGTCAGGAGATTCAGCTAATCGATCAGATTCCCAAAATGCCGACAAGGAAAAGTGCTAAACTTTCCCCAGTTCGCAATAGTGACAGACCTAGTGCAAAGTGCACATCGGAAAGATGCGTTAAGAGCCTGGAGAAAACACGCATCAAACGCTTGAAGAGATAAAAAAAGACTGAGATCGGTCCCTCTTTAATCGCTTCTTTAACAAAAGTTGAAATACGAAAGTCCCAGGACTCTGCTGCTCTTTTCATGGGCGGGGAAGCACCCTCCACACAGATCAGACTCCCTACGTCTGAGCTGGTACACCGAAGCGATAATAAGACGTCACAATCTAACGTCTCATACAGTCTTAGTGATGTTACCCATCCTTTTCCTAAAGGGATG
>NC_090763.1:31126316-31138816 GCF_036898095.1 Palaemon carinicauda
GTGTCTGAATAACATTCCCATTTTTGCTTTACATTTAGCCAACAGTGTTGCTATTTGGTTGTTGCATAACATATTCCTATTTAACATTACACCAAGGTCTTTAATTTCTTCCTTGTTTGTGATTGTCTCATTATTAGGTCCCTTGTATGCATACACCATTCCTTCTCTGTTTCCATAATTTATTGATTCGAATTTATCGGAGTTAAATACCATCCTATTTATCTCCGCCCATTCATATATTTTGTTTAGATCTCTTTGTAGTGAGTTCCTATCTTCATCACAAGTAATTTCTCTACTTATTCTTGTGTCATCGGCGAAACTTCTCACTACGGAGTTTTCAACATCACAGTCTATGTCTGAGATCATAATAACAAACAGCAGTGCAGCTAATACCGTACCTTGTGGCACACCAGATATTACCTGGGCTTCATCTGATTTCTCGTCATTTGCAACCACTATCTGTTTTTTGTTTTGCAGGATTTCTTTTACCCATTTTCCTATCTTTCCCACAATATTATGCTTTCTCATTTTTTTTTCTCCATTATGTTATGGTCTACCTTGTCAAAGGCTTTTGCAAAATCTAGATAGATCACATCTGTCTTTTTCATTTATCATATTTTTGTATATGTTTTCATAGTGTGCTGTCAGTTGGGTCTGTACTTTTTTCAGGCACGAAACCGTGTTGACCCAATTTTAAACAAATTATTTTTAACCAAATGGTTCATTATTTTCTTTTTTATTACCCTCTCATACACTTTCATAATATGTGATGTTACACTAACAGGTGTATAATTGCTTGCCTCTAGTCTTGATCCACTTCTGAAGATAGGGGTTATATAAGCTAATTTATGTTTAACATATATCTCGCTCATATCTACACTTTGTCTTAGCAGTATTGCAAGCGGCTTCGCGATAATGTTTGCAGTTTTTTTTAACAAAATTTTCTGCTAATATGTTGCATATTTCCTTTTTTTCATTCGTTAGCCGTCCTTCAATTCTTAGAGGGCCTATTTCTACTCTCCCTTTATTCATCTATTTTGCATAGGAGTAAAGTACTTTGGGGTTTCTTTTTATATTTTGAAGTGTCCTATCTTTCAAGTCCCTTTTTTCATTTTCTTTCGACTGTATAATCTTTTGTTCTGCATTTTCTATCTTATATTTTATTTCCCTCATTTTCCACACATTTTTTTCTTTTGCAAGATTTTTCTTCCACTTTCTAATTTTCTGAAATAAGATCCTTCTGTCTCTTGGTATGCACGTCTTTTGTTTATTGTTTTTTTTCGGTACATATTTTTCAACAATTTTCTCCAGTATTTTGTACAGTATGTCCGTATTTACCTGTATATTATCACTTACAAATACATTTTTCCATTCTTTATTCAGTTCTTCATTTATTTCTGACCATTTTATATTCTTACTGCAAAAATTATATTTTCCATATCCTTCCCAAAGTTTTGTGCTTTTATTAATTCTGCGATCACTTGCTTTGGAATGGACTATCAATTCTATGACATCGTGGTCTGAAATTCCCGTGTTATACACTATTATTTCTTTAACATAATTCACCTCATTCACAAATACTAGATCTAAGACATTTTCCTTTCTTGTTGGAATGTGGTTTATTTGTTGCATATTATGTTCTAATAGCATATCTTGAAGCTTTTCAAATTACCTCTTATCTTCTGCGCTACTATTACTCTCTTTTTTATATGTATACATACAACCACTTTCTTCTATCTGTTCTTTCCAATCCACGAAAAGAAAGTTAAAATCTGCAGATAGGAGTATATTCCAGTCTTTATGGTTTCTACAAATATCATCTATTTTTTTTATTATCATGTCAAACTCCTTAGTGTTTGGGGGTCTGTAAACTACAATATTCACTAGTTTTTCAAATTCAAATTCTACCGCAATCAATTCACATTCTGTGTTGCTGTATTTTTCACAGACTTTTCCTTGATTTATGTCTCTTCCATATATTGCGGTTCTCCCTTGATTCCTATTTTTTCTGTCTGATCTATAAGTTGGGAAACCCTTTATCTGGTCATCACTGACAGTCTCTTGGGAATACCATGTTTCACTTATATTTAACATATCTATTTTTTCAATTTGGGTTAGTTCTTCTAAGAACTATTTTCCTTTTAGAGTTACTCGTGACTAAGCCTTGTGCATTCATCACTATTATGGTTTGTGTTTCATCCCCATTATTTAATATTGGTAATAATATGGATTCTCCCATGCTTCCTTCCTGTTCTGATATGATGTTCTTTTCTTCATTTCCCGGAATTCTGCCTTTAAAAAATCCAACTTTTCTATTATATTTGCTCTTTCGCCTTCATATTTATTTTTTTGTGGATACCTGCAATTATACCCATATCTGCACCAACCCCTGGCATTATAGATGCATTCTTTGTAGTTGGGCTCTAAATATGCAGATTTGGGTTGAAAGGCCTCATATCTTGGGGCTCTTGGTTCATAGCGCGGTATATACACGGCCTGCTTTTTTGTTTCTTATTTGCTTTCATTTTTCTTTTCAGTTTGCTGAGTTTTCTTACTTTCATTCATGGTCGCAGGATGCATATATCGACATTTTTTGTTGAAACTGCTTCCTTTTCCTTCTTTTAGGTTTTTGCATATTTTTGGATGGAGATCTCTGCATTCGTCTCCATATCCGTCTAAATACGCACATTTACCATATATTTCATAATTATGGCATATCTTTAGATGCTTGTAGTAGCATCTTTCGCCAAATCTGCAATTCCCTCTTTTCAGCATATAGCAGACTATATCCTTCTTTTCTTTTTTTTTCTTGTTCTTGCTCTTCCCTAAAATTATGTAGGCCCGGGTAGAGTCTCTTGGGTCTATTATTTGTTTCCATCTGGTAATTTATTTCTTCATAAGTATGCTGTTGGATGGCATCATAAGTTATATCAATGATTTCCTCTGCATCCTTACACATATCCTGTTCATTTTTCTCTTCTTCTTCTTTTTCTTCTTCTTCTTCTTCTGTTTCTTCTTCCTCTTCTTTATCTTCAACTATTTGCAGATCTAGTCTCGACTTAATTACATTTTCTATCCAGACTAAGCATGTTGAGCAGAATACCTTTGTATCTTTATTTTTTTATTTTTTGCTGTATTTCAGCACATGTGGGGTGTGTTGGAACATGATAGGCATCACATTTTCTAATCAATTGTTGAGGATTATTAATGGAATACCATATCTTACATGTATTACACCATTTTGGCATTCTTTTTCCCAATGCATCAATCAGCATATTCACCATATTGGACTTCTTATTGTTCTTTGATGGAATGTGTTGATTGATGTAGACTTTCTTTATAAGTCTCTTTATCACTTGGATCTTCTTTGGAATTTCTTCTATTATTTTGCTGATGTTTTCCGCAGATTTGCTCCAGTTTATTAGATCGTATTGTTTCAATATGTCTGCGAATATTTTTCCGTCACACTGGTTGGCGTTACTAGAGACCTCTGTTATCAGACGGTCGAGCTCCTGTTTCGCCAACTCATGGAATTTACTTTTGCTGAGTCCAGCGATGTCTCTCCAAGCCTTGCCCGTGTTGTACATAGCCATCTTGATTAGATTTTTAGTAATTCACAATATAACTATTCTATGCCGACGTTTTATCCCACTTCTCTGACCTCAAACTAATCACCGACTATTCACGAAAACTTGTAGCTATATTGCACTCGATAGCCTTTTGTTATCCGCGTTAAATCAGGATATTTATAGGGTCGCAAAAGTGTAATCACTCACCGGCACACAGATACGGGGTCCTTTGACTGGCCAGACAGTATTACATTGGATCCTTCACTCTGGTTACGGTTCATTTTCCCTTTGCCTGCACACACACACACAGAATAGTCTGGCCTATTCTTTGCATATTCTCCTCTGTCCTCATACACCTGAGAACACTGAGATCACCAAACAATGATCCTTCACTCAAGGGACTACTTCACTGTAATTGTTCAGTGGGTACTTTCCTCTTGGTAAGGTTGGAAGAAACTCTTCAACTATAGTAAGCAGCTCTTCTAGGAGAAGGACGCTCCAAAATTAAACCATTGTTCTCTAGTCTTGGGTGGTGCCATAGCCTCTGTTCTCTTGCTTGAGGATACACTCAGGCACACTATTCTATCTTATTTCTCTTCCTCTTGTTTTGTTAAAGTTTTTATAGTTTATATAGAAAATATTTATTCTAATGTTGTTACTCTTGTTAAATATTCTATTTTTCCTTGTTTCTTTTCATCACTGGGCTATTTTACCTGTTGGAGCCCCTGCGCTTTTAGCATCCTGCTTTTCCAACTAGGGTTGTAACTTAGCAAGTAATAATAATAATAATAATAATAATAATAATAATAATAATAATAATAATAATAATAATAATAATAATCTTAAAAAGGTAATTAATCTCACTGTATAAAACACATACTTCTGCATATTTTTTGTACAAGGCTCAGGACCTTATTCCATCCCCTCCTTGCTCCTCACTCAGGGAGGAGGTGTGCACTTGCCCTTTCAAGTCTAAGATATATGGAGGATACTCCGATCCGAAATAGGGCATGGTATGTAGTAGACAAAATGCAACATAGAATATACACATGGAAATCTCCTTGAAACCAATATCCTCCATAAAAGAAAAAGAAAATTAAATATTGTATGTAAAAAAATGTACAAAAAATATGTAAAATAATTGGACTCATTTCTTCTTATGACTTTTACAACTATAATTCAGATTACCCAAAGTGAAAACAAAAATCAAATCAATACCGGTATTACACAGCCTCATCAATAACTTCTCTCTGATTGCTGGCAATACGGGCCTTTCAGGCGGGATAGGGGGAGGAATAGATATTCCTTCATCCCTTGATTTTACTTTTCCGGGTTTATGGCACAATTTCGCAACACAACTCACCACCACTGTTTCGCCATTTTCAAAATCACTACTACACTACATTTATAGCTATCAATCGGTGGCTACGAGCCGTTTTCCTGAGAAAGTCATTCAGCTTCCCGCCCTTCTCTTATAACTCTAACTATGTATAAGGTATTCACATCCACACATTCTCTAACAATCCCTTAACTTTAATCCCATAGTTACTTGCCGTTCAAGAACCACCCCGGTCCCAGCAACCAGAAATCACATAAATACATCAATAATACAGCCTCTGCCTAACAGATCACACCTGATCTACTCAAACTTTCTTTGTTTGATTTTAGGTTCACACAGCAATATTTCATAGGTATTGCTACACTCGGCATAAATTATCACATTTCACTTCTACATTAAGCACCCACATAAGAACACATTTTTATCATCAGGACTATTTAGAACACGTCAAAAGAGGAAATGAGGTCTGTTCAAAAAAAAAAAAAAAAATCCTACTCATCAATTCGAGGAATATCGCGTATGCAGGGGTAAGAAAGTACACTCTGATTGACACTTTTGAAAACTACCTCTCCCGGAACCACATGTATGTGTGCCTGATGATGTTCAGACACTGTGCCATTAATAATGCTTTGTATCACTAGTGTGTTAGATTTAACCATCTTTACTCGGTACAGACACAAATACGCTGCTCTAGTTTTAGTAAGGCAGATAACCTTAAAATTTTACATAAATAGTTCATTTTATGATACAAGTATCAAACTTTGTATGAGGGATCTTTATGGTGTTCTTATGAAAATAAAACTGTGAGCCACTTTTAAAATTTTCTTTTTTCAAGATGGCCGCCATATTTTTAAAATGGCGGCAAAACCCCGGATTTTCCACATGTAAGATTTTGACAAGTGGGTCATATGAAGCACTTTTGATGATCAGTGGCCTGGATTTGAAGGAAAACCACTATATCTATGTCAATAGTCACTGTAAATACAATGCCGTGAAAATTCTAAAGTACGCATGTGCAAAAATTGTTCCGAATTATTCATTTTATTAGCAATTAGGTGGTTAAACTGGATATTTTACCAAATTAGTTTCTTTGATAGTTCAATTATACAGATTTGCAAGTTTAACATTCTGATAGTGTAATTGATATTGCCTATAACTCATCAGAGGTTTATCTCATAATGGCTGTCAAAAACAAAATGGCAGCACAAAAAAGTTGGTTATTTATTTACTCCCAAGAAGTGTGACTTCAGCTATATCAGGGAAATGAACATGAAATGAATGATAAAATGAACAGGAAAGGATGATAAAATGAACATGAAATGAGGATGAAGTGGGGTGAAACACAAGGCCAATAGGATCAATAGGTTTAGTCTGTAAAATGGAGAGATGGGTAAGGTCCGGCAATTTAGCCTACTGCAGGGGATCCTACCATTTTAACGAGCTAGTTGCTTATACTACCGGGGCACACTGGTGCAACTAGCTGCCATGAAAGTCGGCATGGAGTTTAGTGTCAGCTTTATCAAGTCTCCCAAATACACCTTGATTCGCTCCATATATAGACAAGGTGTCGCACCCGAATTGACGGGAGTGTGCCAACGCAGGAAAGCCGAGTCAAGAAAGATGGGGCTTTTGTCCTTTGGATGGTGTACAGATGCACAGGAGTTAAATGGCGCTAGATGAACGAGCGGGCTAGGCGTAGAGGTAACAGTATCGAACCAAGCCATATCCCATACAGTAAAGTGTATTTATAAGTTGAAGGTGGTAAAAAGATAATCCCTCGGCCTTTAAACTGTCGATGTATCAAATTTGTGCTTTAGTTGCTAAAAAAAAAGTCGGGATAGTTAATCTCAATTGAAGAAATTTGTTTTGTATATATATGTTGTGTTATTTCATTTTGAAATGTCAGAAAGACTTCGTTTGTCAATATCTCCTAATGAGAAAAGGGAAACTGATTGGATTAAATTCTTTGTCTGTCAGGTAGACAAAGATGAAACATTGATATCACCCAAGGATACGTCAGACAAGAGCAAATCTGGGTATACTTTATTAGCAAAGAATATTCTAGAGTTCAGAAAACTAAATGAAATGGCCATTGCTTTATATGTTGGAAGAATTGATGATGGTTAAGGATAGAAGGAACACTGATCAGGAATAATGCACAGTATCATCATTCATGTAGAATAAGATTTAACAACACTAAACTAGTTAGAGCTAGAAAACAAAGATCAGTAGTGGACAGTGATGATGAAAGTGATTCAACTAAATATACGAGAAAAAATACCTCTCAAGATGGATGTTGCGAGATGTTTTTTATGTGAAAAAGAGAGTCCCATATCAGAACTTCGTGAAGCAGTGACAATGTTGCTCAATGACAGACTTAACCGTTGTGCAGAAACATTAAAAGATAAGGAGCTGCTTGCAAAGCTTAATTCAAGTGATGTTGTAGCTCAAGAGTTCAAGTACCATCCAAAATGCTTAACAGCTCTATACAACAGAGAAAAGAAAGTTACCACACGGTCTTGAAAAAACTACGGACCAAGAAAAGTCGACTCTGGCGATGAACTGGTATGTCCTCAATTTAAATTTTGGGGTTTGATATTGAATTTTGAATTACTTGTCCTATCATTCATTTGATCTTTCAGGGAATCCGATTTTAGGCTCTATGTTGAGAGTCTTTCAGCTCTAATTCCATTTTTCTTTGTGTTCGATCATATGAACTATGCAAGATGGTTGCCTATTCACCTTTGTGACATGCTTTCTCTTGAAATATGCCATCCCAGATTTTTTTCAGAGTTTCTGAAAGGCAACTTTTCAGTCAGGAAAACGAGGAGCAGGTTTTCATGTATTGCTATAGATCAATCTCATAAGCAAAATAATGCTGTCGTAAAATGTGATGGAGGAGCTATTAGCTTGATGGAAGATCCTTCAGCTCTTCGAATATGGACAGTTGCTGGACCAGAGATTAGTAGATTGGTTCACGAGTTTTTAAGAGCAAGTGGAAATGTGAAGTTAAAGAGATCCATACGCCACAAAGAACCACTTTCTATACAAAAACAGATTTTTGAAAAAATAAGAAAGCTTAAGGCGGTATTTATAGAAATGAGAAACCCTTTTGAGGAAGAGGCTTTAGATCTCTATTCTATTGACACAAAAGATGTTGTTGAGTCACTACGACAACTGAAAAGCTTGGTAGTCGTCAGTTTGATCAGTTCTTGAAAAAGGTTAACAATACAGAAAGGTCAGAATTTTATGAGCCAATTACGACAAACAAACTTCCACTATTCAGATCAAAGTCCAAATCAGACTCGAATGCATCAAAGTCAAAGTTTGCAAGCTTAAAAGATGACTGCAATCTATTTTCAAGATTATTCATCTCTCTCCAAAGTAGGCAAAGGGATTTAGAAGACTTTTTTCCTCACAAGAATCAAAACTATCCACTATCAATATCACAAAATGGGAGTTTAAACTCTGGAACAAAGTCACAGTTGATGCCAGTGCTGGAAAGTGATATGCAGGTCCCTTCAACCACACCACAGGCAGATACTCTCATTATAAATGGTGCTGCTTTGGTTAATTCAAAACTGCCAGGAGCATGTAAAACCTTTGGTGCACATGCCGACGATGTTATTTTGCCATACATCCAGCACTGTGCCAGGAATCACCGACGAATAGACATCATGTTTGATGTTTATTATGACGATAGCTGGAAAGGTGAAACTAGATGAAAATGGAGAACAGGCGGAAGAAGAAAAGTTACCGCTAACAGTAGACCACCTAAATCGTGAAACACATTTTTGAAATGTGATGAAAACAAAACGGAACTGTTTGTTTTCCTTGCCGACAAAATTGCTGTGATGAACAACGAAACAGACATTATTGTTACTCAAGAGGAGAATGTTATCTCAAACAATGAAACACATGTTGCCCAGATTTCAGCTTTTCACCACGAAGAGGCTGACACTCGAATGTTTCTTCATGCAAAAGACGCAGCCGTCAATGGCAGTCAGAGTGTCATGATAGTAAGTTCTAATACAGATGTTGTAGTCATTGGTGTTTCATTGTTTGCAGCTTTGAATATAGAAAGTCTATGGATTGCTTTTAGGAAAGGGAAGGATTTGAGATGGAAATAACTAGATCACTAGGGCCAAAAGCAAGAGGAATGCCATTTTTTCTCGCCTTCTCTGGTTGTGATACAGTGCGTGCATTTGCTGGCAAAGGTAAGAAGTCGTGCTGGCAGGCATGGAGTGTCTATCCTGAGGCAACAGTGGATTTTACAAGACTTAGTTCACCTACAGATGCCTTATCATCTTCTGACATGAGAGTCATTGAAGAGTTTGTTGTGGTGATGTACGACCGCTCTAGTACCATAAGCAAAATCGATGAAGCAAGGTTTGAATTGTTTGCACGAAAATAAAAGCTTTATAATGCCATCCCACTTCCCTGGGAGCTTTAGAGCATGTGAAGGGAGCTGCACTGCAAGCGGGGCACACATGGGGTCAGTCTGTGGTTCGCACTATGAAATTACCTTCATCTGAAAGTTGAGGCTAGCAAAAGGACGACAATGTTTGGACGCCGTATTGGACCAGCTTGCAGCTAATAGTAGCATCATGTCAACAGCTCTTAAAATGTGGATGTAAAAGGATTTGTATTGGGAATTGTAAGTGCTATAAGTCAGGATTGCAAAGCACAGCATGTTGTACCTGTACATGCGAAGATACATGAATCAATAGGACTTTGTCAGTCTAATTTCACGCATGCGCTTTGCAGTTTTCACAAAATTGTATTTACAGTGAATACTGACTTAAATATAGATGTTTTACCTCAAATCTATTCCACTGGTTATCAAAATTACCTCGTATGGTCAATTTGCCAAATTTTGGAATGGGATTTTGCCGCCATTTTAAAAAATGTGGCCGCCATCTTGAAAAGTGAAAAAATTGAATGGCTCAAAGTTTTATTTCTTGAAGAACATCACAAGGAAGCTTTGTGCAAAGTTTTATGCCTGTATCATAAAATGAGATATTTTGTGTTTCCTAGGTTGTAATCATTTTAAATACACACGATCATCCACAAACACTTTTACCGGTGCGGTTTTGAACCGACTATCATACTTTGAGCTGTGTTTTTGATTACCTCTTTTGAAAACCCTTTTAGTGGTGTTCATTACTCTCCTTAGGAGATTTAGTAAATAGACACGGTATTGCTCTGTTGAATAATTTGGCAACTGTTGCGAATTAATCATGACTGTATACTTTGCTCACTTTGCAACTCAATCGGCTGACCTTATAAAAAGATCTGATGCCCCTCTAGAACCCAAAGAATAGCCAATGCCTCTCGATCGAATGTACTATAATTTCCTTCTGTCCCTTTTAATGCCCTGGAAGATGAGCACATGGGTTACTCTCTACCTTCATCATCTCCTTGAGAAATTACGCCACCAATAGCTACGCTTCTGGCATCTGTTGTCACTAAAAACAGGTGATCAAATCTAGGATAATCAAGTAACTCATTGCTAGCTAAGGCAACTTTCAAACCGTTAAAGGCCTTTTCTTTTTCCACTCCCCAGTTTATTACTTTTTGATTCTTTAAAGCATCTAAAGGTCTCGTTATATCTCTAAAACCTCTTATGAATTTACGGTAATATCCAGCAAGCCCAAGGAACCCAGCTACTTCCTAAGGGGTACATGGCCTGGGGAAATATCTAATAGCTTCTCCTTTATTGAGGCAGGGTTGTATACCTTCTGGGGTTACTATATGGCCTAAAAACCCGACCTCGTTACAGAAAAATTCACACTTTGACAAATTTATTTTCATGCCGTTACGGCGCAATTCTTCTAAAACTTCACGAATATGTTATTATGTTCTTTGGCCGTTTACCCTGTAATTATGATATTTTCTAAATAAACAAGAACATTATGACCAATTAAGGGAGATTACACTGCCATCATTACTCCAGAAAAATGACTTGGAGCATTTATAACACCGAAAGGAAGAAAATTAAACTGAAATAGTTAATCGTTGGCTATAAATGCCGTTTTGCATTTACTGTCTTCCTGAATATGTATTTAATAGTATCCAGATTTTAAATCGATAATTGTAAAGTATTAACTATTCCCTAACTCCATGAGCAATTCTTCGATCGAGGGCAATGGAAATGTATTATCCTTAATGACTGCATTCAACTTCCTATAATCAACACACAATCTTACCGAGCCAGCCTTTTTTCTAACAGTTACAATTGGAGAAGCCCAGTGGGATTCGCTCTCCACGATAATCCCTTGTTCCCTTAATTTACTAATTTCATTTTCTATCTCTCCCTGCAAATGAATGAGTGCCTTATAAGGCCTTGACCTGATCGGCTGTGCCTGCCTAGTTTCAATGCTAAAGGGAAATCGATAAATCCTCCCGGGTGGCTCGTCTCCAATTGCAATTACATCAGAATAATTATGAACAATGCTACTAACTGCAGGTTGATATTCTAGCAGACATTGTTTTCGAACATGCATAGTTAAGTTCTGAGTGTGTCTGTCTGTGCAGGCTGGAGTTGCGGCTCCCAAGATCATATTATTAGTATTTCCACACAACTCCAGTTCACACACACAATCACTTCCTAACACAACTCTTTTGTTTGACGAATTAACTATTGTAATATCCGCTCCGTTCTCTTATTTCTGACAAGCCCTCTAAGACTATGTGTGCCCATTTGCCATGCGGTTTAACTACGACCTTGCTTCCCTCCGGGAGAGGCTAAGACGGGGCCACTGATGTGCTCGTAAGCATCTGGGGAGGCAATACTTCTCTTCTTTCAGGTACAGCTGCTACCTTACCTACTTGTCTCTCCCTTTCCACACAAGCACTTACTCTCTACTGACTTTCTATTGGTAAAATGCACCCTATTGCTATTAATGCTGTTCTATCTTTTCTGGCAAATGTATATTTGATTACTCATTATAAAATCCAAACCAAGTATAGCCGCAATTCCTAGAATTCCCAAGGTAGGCAAAATAAAAAAATCATGTGTAAACTTCACAGATCCTACCTTAAAGTTGACGATCGTTGTTTGCCTTGCCTGTAGTTTATTTTCTCCTAGCGTGTCAAGGATGATGGGTGCACTAACTGTGGTGGGTTTGAGGAGATTCCATGCTCAAGAAGCAAAATGCTGGCTCCTGTGACGATCTGTGCATGAATGGACTTATCTGGTTGGTCAATCCTGACTGCTAAAATTCCGAGTAGCCCATTAGGATTCCAGCACGGGCTAACAACCTTGCTTGTAATACTCTTGCCCCTGCCCCTCTCTCTAGTGCTACAAGGGTAAGGCTGGGGCTACTGAGGGAGGTCCAAGTGCCTGCTCCATCGTAGTCATTCTCACCGCCTCCTCGGCTGTTGCTTCTGCTATTATGCGAGTTTGTGTGGGGGGGGGGGGGCATCGATCTCCCTCATGTCCCCCTTCCTCCGTTTCCTTTTCCTCAGGTGTTGGGCGGAGGTTGATATGTGTGTGCCGCAGCCCGCACGACCTCAGCGTTTTTTGCTGGGCACTCTTGAGATAGATGACCGTAGGCCTGACAAGTGTAAAAGCGGGGTGATCCTTGGGT
>NC_090763.1:31151316-31163816 GCF_036898095.1 Palaemon carinicauda
CTAGCTTGGGGGAAGAGGGGGTTGGGTGGGCGTTCATCGTATGTAATATAGTCAGTCTCCGGGTCATTGTCCATCTTGATAGGGCATTATCATTGTCCCTTACCTCTGCCATTTATGAGCGGCCTTTGAACCTTTAAAGGAGACAAGTTTATTCAAAATACCCAAATTGTTACAACTCCATGCACCTGAATCCTTTATTTTTACATTTGATGTAAATTGTACTTTATAAGATTATAAAAGATTAACCATTATATTTCTTGGAATACTCACAACTTCCTTTTCACTAAATACTATTGTATCCTGTTTTTATTTCTCTTGTTACTTTGAAGTTTTTATTCTCTTGTTATTTTGAAGTTTTTACTGTCTACATGTGAAAGATTTTATTTATATTATTATTATCCTTAAACTTCTCTTGTAGTTTATTCCCTTATTTCCATTATTTACATTCCTCTCTGGGCTATTTTCCTTGTTAGATCCTTTGGGCTTATAGCATCCTGCTTCTCCAACTAGTGTTGTAGCTTAGCAAGTAATAATAATAATAATAATAATAATAATAATAATAATAATAATAATAATAATAATAATAATAAGATACTCTTTGCTGCCTGGTAAGATTAAGGAATCAGCTACTTTTAATTACTGTTTAACTATTCAATCTTCCAGGTACTAAAATGACAATTAAATAATTCCATTAACTCAAACGAATACTTATGAAACGAATATTAAAAGTGATTCATCTCTGAAAATTATAGATAGATAAAAAAAATTATCAGAAATAAAATCATTATTACAATCTACTCATAGCTCCTAGTTTGTTCTAAAACAGTCTCTCTTAATCAGTAAATCTCTCTCTCTCTCTCTCTCTCTCTCTCTCTCTCTCTCTCTCTCTCTCTCTCTCTCTCTCTCTGTATTTATGCATGCATGTGTGTATGTACACGAGAACAAACTGAAGGAGAGGATATTTTAATATGTTAAGAAAAAACATGGACATGAACAGGATATTTAATGAGAATAACAGATAATAGATGGACATTAACAATAACAGAATGGGTTTCAAGAGAAGCAGGGGAAGAAGGAAAAGGCGATGGGTTGACGAGCTAATAAAATTTGTTGCTATAGACTGGCATAGAAAGACCATAGACAGACGTGAGTGGAATGCCATGTCTGAGGCCTTTGTCCTGCAGTGGACTAACTACAGCTCATAATATACAGTATATATATATATATATATATATATATATATATATATATATATATATATATATATATATATATATATATATATATATATATATATATATATATATATATATATATATATATATATATATATATATATATATATATATATATATATATATATATATATATATATATATATATCAACCACAATGGCATTTAATAGCGAATTCTACCTTTCAGAGCGTATATCCACGGGAAATTCATTTACGATAAATTTCCAGTGGGTATACGTTCCCACAGGTAGAAATCGGTATTATATGCAATTGTGGTTAATGTTCAAATTAAATAGAATCTCGAGTGCTAGCGACACACACACACACACATACACACACACACAACCACACAGACACACACACAAACATATATATATATATATATATATATATATATATATATATATATATATATATATATATACATATATATATATATATATATATATATATATATATATATATATATATATATATATATATATATATATATACATATATATATATATATATATATATATATATATATATATATATATATACATACATATATATATATACATACATATATATTGGAAAGGTTGTGGAAATGTGAACTTGCATGCATGTTGGATTAGTTTTATGTTGAACCACAGAAAAACAAACAGAGGAACGGTTCGTTTGCAGAGAAAAATCAGGCCGAAACTGTACACGCAGCCATCCCATTAGCCACTTTGTACCGCCTGTTCTCCAATAACCATTGAATCGCCAACGACCTCCTACATAACCAGCACAAAGCCTCTCCCTGACACAGAGGAGGTCTTTGCTTTACCGCTAAAGGAAAAGGAAAGACAATAAATAAAGGAGAACGCCTCCATAGATACCCCATAGTAACAGTTTCTCTATCATTTATAAGCAAAGGAACCACCACCACCACCACCAACATGCAGAGTAGCGACAGCAGCGCCATCTTGAATCTCCCAGCGTAGCGGATGCTTTTCAAGGGCAAAAAGCCTTTATGCTGGGAACTTTATGTCGTGCCACGCTTTCTGGAAACTCCATAAAGTAGCGAAAAATGAAAAGATGGCGAGGTTTATGTCAGCTTTAATGGGGTCGTACTTGAATACTTACGGCTGACTTACGGCACAAAACGTTGCTAAAAATGAAAAAAAAAAAAAAAAAAAATATCTGTTGATTTCGGGAGATTCTGAACTCCGTCGGCGCCAGTGAATTGAACGTGGGACGAAGGTTAGCTCTTTTCTTTTCAAAGACAGATCAAAGAATATCTTTCTCCTCTCGTCGTATGGATTTTCCTTGTAATGCAAATAAGGCTACCGACTGCCTAGGAGTACTATGTTAGATCTGCCTCTCTAGTTGAGTTGATCGTTGCTGGTTATGAAGTTGCAGCTTACATGTCGTATACTGGAAGCCCTATAAGCTTACCACAATTTCTTGTAAAAACATGTATTGTTTCTCAAGATGGAGATGAGGTGATGTTTAGTGAGTTCACAAAAAAATAGGCGTTTATTTTCCGCTAAGTCAATAACCTGATATCCTTTTTCTTCCCTCTTCTTCCCATTTCTTTATGCGACGAATAGGAATGTTACCCTCTACATAGTAAAATCTAGGGGCACTCAGCAGAGCGCAGACCTCCACCTAGGCAGCTTATTTCTCGACCTTTTGCTCGACATTGACCTTGACTTTTGACCTTAACATGTATTAATTGACGTTGATTTTTCATACTCATATATGAACCAAGTTTGAAGTCTTTGTTACAACGATGTCCAAAATTATGGCTGACTACGTGGATTGGACATTTTACTTGACCGTGACCTTGACTTTCCAAACTTTAATCATTTCCAGCTTTTTACATAACAGTTATTCCTTGCAAGTTTCATTAATCTACTATCAAAATTGTGACCAGGAAGCTGTTCACAAACAAACACCCACACACAAACATGGGGTGAAACATGACCTCCTTCCAGCTTCGTTGTCGGAGTAAATATAAACACTTTGATCCTCTATTATGAAATTCACAAACAATATATTAACAACTAAAGCCATTAGTAGAAAAATTAAACAAAAGTAGAATTCCATAAACAGATGGGTGCTCAAATCACTTTAGATATCACTAAAGATTGTGGTGGTCTATGTGATAACGTCTATGCCTGGTGATCGCCTGACTGGTGTTCAAGTTCTGCCCCAGCTCGTTAATTCCATGGTTCGCTACAACCTCACCATCCTTGTGAGCTAAGAACAGGGCTTTTGGGGCAGCCTATATGTCTATCTTCTGAGTCATCAGTAGCCATTGCCAGGCCTTCCTTGGTCCTAGCTTGGGTTAAGAGGGGTTTGGGTCCTAGCTTGGGTGGACAGGGTGCTTGGGCGTTGATCATATGCATATATGGTCAGTCTCTAGGTGATTGTCCTGCTTGATAGGGTATGTCACTGTCCCTGCCTCGTTCACTTTTAAAAGTTTAAAGGCCACTCATGAATGGCAGAGGCAAGAGACAATGACATTGTCCTATCAAGCAGGACAATGCCCAAGAGACTGACCATATGATTAGCACCCAAGCTCCCTCTCCACCCAAGCTAGGACCCAAACCCCCTCTCCACCCAAACTAGGACCAAGGAGGGCCAGGCAATGGGTGCTGATGATTCAGTAGATAGAGCTATAGGCTCCCCCAAAACCCCCCATCTATAGCTCACAAGGATCGTGAGGTCGCAGCGACCAGTCTGACGTTCACCAGTCAGTTACGTTACCACATCGGCCACCATAACCCTAACAAATTGAACATTAGAATTGTGCAAAATGACAAAATGTAATCTGATCTAGAATACGAATTCGGATCATCACTTACCTATGATCTATCTGTGGTAACAATTTCTCCAAAACCCGTCCATTTGTATTGACCTGATCTTTAGAACTGTGGAAAAAATGCAAATCCAAATCTAGAAACCGGATCCGGATCCAGATCATCTTCAAAATTCAATGGGGTAGCCCATAACCTAAGATCTATCTGTGGTGGAAATTTCGCCAAAAACCGTAGAGTAGTTTGACGTAATCCTGCCCACAGACAGACAGGCATGGACACAGACACATGCATTAATGAATTAATAAACCAATTCCATTTTATAACCTCCTTGGCAGAGGTAAAAAAGGAGTTCAGAAACAAAAGTAAAAAACAAATCAGCATTATTCACTTCTAAGGAGGAAACATCCTAACATAATAGATCATCATTATTGTTAAAGAAGGAATATTTACCAACCTAGCACGTTAGATGAAGAGATGATAAAACCCAAGCAAACGATCTTCATATATCATAAATCCAAACCAAGAATCATCATAACCATAACCCAAACTCACCAAAGAATAAGAAGCCGATAAATACGAATAACAAAGCGCCCCCCCCCCCCCCACCACCACCTCCCTGACGAACGAGAACACACCCAACTCGCCCCCTGCCAAGAGAGCTAATATCATTAAAGCCAGATGCTCTAAGCATGTATGGATCAATTTTTTGTCCCTTTGCCTTTTTTCCTTTTTTTACGACTAACCAGAAAAGTCCTAAATTATGAGGAAAAACGCAATTTCCGCTTCTTTCCGGTTATGGCCCTGTGCCAGGGAAAACGGCTTCTTCGGCTGTATCAACAGCCCAAGTCATCTGGTGAGCCCAAGGCGAAACACTCGGTTGTTTATCTACGGACGCTTGCCGATGACGTAAATAAACAGGCGTAATTAGCTATTATTTCAGCGGCTCCTTTCCTCTTTTTCAATTCTATTTATTCTTATCTACCAATATCTTGACTTACTCGCAAGTTAAGTAAAATACATAACGCATAATTCAAAAGGTTACTGCTGCGCAGAATGTGTAGGAAATATACCAATGTCAGCAATAAGGTTTTTCAAATTTTATCCGATTTGCTCGATTTTTTTTTCTCGATAATTTTCACTTCAAGGTCTCCAGAAATTTAAGAATCATAAAAATATGGAAGATTTATAAACTAACAAAATTCGTACAACAATAGTGAAATAAACAAAACTCCCCAAAAACACTGTGAATATATAGAGACAACGCCAAACATTTGGCGTAGATGGTGACAGAACAACCTGCTGGCAGTCAGTATAAAACTCAATCACTGTCATGGCGATCGAGTCACAGAGCTACGAAGGTCAATGAAACGACAGACAGAAATGGCAAAACATTCGGCAGCGAACGACCCTCGATGGCACTTCCTGCTACACAACGGCTGATGGCACAGCGATGCAGGAGAGATATTTGGGATACCCTGGGATATTCTGGGATATTCTCGGATATTCTGGGATATTTTTACCTTATTTAATGGCCCGTCAGGGGTGCTTAAAACCTCAGTGCTGCTTGGTAATTGCAAATTCATGGAAGAGCGCAATTAGGGTTGAGTTCTTTTACCATGGAATTTCGCAGAGAATCGGCGTTCTCGGGGTGATGTGATGAAGCAAAGAAATGACCTACTATGAGACAGACATGCCTGAAAATAATGATAGGGAGGCCATTTTATAAATGTCTTTAGATTTCCTACGTAATATGCAACGAAAACAAATTCTGCAGTCGGTACTAAAGGCCAAGAGAATATTGCTTATATAAAAAAAAAAAAAAATGCTCTTACATTATTATATTTCAAATGCCATCAATTACGTATTTTCCATTATAGCAGAAATATATTTTAATCTAATATATTTTATTCTGTATTGTACTCTATGGACAAAAGGTAAATACTTTTATTCTCATGTCATGTAAGATGATCAGCCAATATTTTATTGAAGTCATGTACAGTATTAGAATACTGTTGTTTATTCCAACAAGTTGGACTATCCTCCTGGAGATTTTTTTTTTTTTTTTTTCATTACAATATCACTCAAAAGAATTGCATTGCAATATGGACAACATAATGCAAATGTATGCAGGTATATTATGTTTGAAAAAAAATAGGAAAAAATAAGGAAATGCTAAGTCTAACCCTTTAATTATCATGACGACTTTCGCGTGTATACCTATTATTATTATTATTATTATTATTATTATTATTATTATTATTATTATTATTATTATTATTATGCTGAGTTACAACTCTTGTTGGAAAAGGCGAATGCTATAAGTGCAAAGGCCCCAATAGGGAAAATAGCACAGTGAGGAAAACTCAATTTGTAATCAATATTACGTGCTTGTTTGTTGCTGCTGTTTTTAAGGAAAACAAATAGGTGCATTCACACAAAAGTGTATCCACATTAATGTTGTGAATATATAGGAAAACAAACACGTGTCAACACAGTTGTAAGTGTATTTAATTGTATATTTCTGTCTGTGTATCTCTTTGTAAAGGTGTTTGACAGTGAAAGCATGAAATAAGCGATGAAATCATTTAACAAAAGCATGAAACGAGTGATGAAATCATGGAACAAATACAATAGACAGTAGAAAAACGAACAAAAGCTGATAACTAATGAAAAGAACAAAGGAAGTTAGGAAGAAAATTGAATGAATACAACACTGATAATATAAAGGCGATGGGGTAAGAGAAAGCTAGAGATAAAGACAAAGGAAGTGTGAATTTGAAAATGGAACAAAAACTATAACGCCACGCATGATAAAAGGAAAAGAGGAAATGATAAGAATGAATAATTAAACTAGAGGGGCACTCAGTAGAGTGCAAACCTCCACCGCGGCAGCTTATTTCTCGACCTGACCTTGACCTTAACATGTATTAATCGGCGTGGCTTTTCATACACTCAAATGTGAACCAGGTTTGAAGTCTCTGTGACAGCGATGTCCAAACGTATGGCTGATTACGTGAACTGGACATTTTGCTTGACCGTTACCTTGACCTTTGACCTTGACCGTCCAAAATTTAGTAATTTCAATTTTCTTAACGTAACAGTTAATCCCTTCAAGTTTTATTACTCTACGATTGCAATTGTGGCCAGGAAGCTGTTTACAACCCAACACACACAAACAGGGTCGAAAACCTAATCTTCCAACTTCGTTGGTGGAGGTAACGATTATGAATTCCATAATGGAGGCGTAGAACTATAGAGAAATGGTCGATTAATACCGTAACATTGCGAAGATAAAAAAAATAATATATATATATATATATATATATATATATATATATATATATATATATGTATGTATGTATATATACATACATACACACACACACACACACACACACATATATATATATATATATATATATATATATATATATATATATATATATATATATATATATATATATATATATATATACTGTATATATATATATATATATATATATATATATATATATATATATATATATATATATATATATATATATATATATATATATATATATATATATACATACATATATATATATATATATATATATATATATATATATATATATATATATATAAAATTCAGATAAAAATTAGATGGATCCATACTGAGTAAGGTAACAATGATAACAAAAGTGTGTGCAAACCAAAAATTTATGCCAAGAGCAAGTAATTAACTTCATCAAAATCATAATTATCATCTCCTCCCACGCCTATTGACGCAAAGGGCCTCAGTTAGATATCGCCAGTCGTTTCTATCTTGAGCTTTTAAATCAATACTTCTCCATTCATCATCTCCAACTTCACATTTCATATTCCTCAGTCATGTAGAGCAAGGTCTTCCAACTATTCTAGTGCCACACTACATCAGTAATAGGTATAATTTCCTAAAAAGTTGAACTATCTCTCCTGAATAATAAGTTCTAAAGTCTAAAATCTAATCTCTAGTTGTAATCCAAACACGGCAGTTAGAGAAATACCTCAAACAAACAATCTAATATCAAATACCGCCCTAAAACCCGGTGCAATAATGGGTTTCGACAGTAACAAATATAAAAACACCTTTAAAAACGTGTTTGACAATCGTGAATACTACTATGAAAACCAATAAACCAAAACAAATGAAAGAGGGAATATGATATATGCTTACCAAATCAGCAATTAAGTAATATAACAATAAATGAATCAGTTCCCAGTACTGAAAGGATAATGATAATATCACTAGGCATTACTGTGTCAAGAAAGGTCAACCTAAACTTTTCTCGTTGTTTCTTTTTTTCTTCAACACTTCCCAGAGACCTTTTCATTAAAGGTTTTGCCGGAAGCAAGTATTTGAATCGCATGATACCATGGTGTGTGTTTCTTTTTTTTATCTATTACCAAATTTATTCTTATCTCACAGAAACTGGATATATGAAAATTCACGAACTCAAAATTACTTAGATGGTGGAATTTGTGTGTGTGTGTGTGTGTGTGTGTGTGTGTGTGTGTGTGTGTGTGGTGGGGGGGGGGGGTCTTCATTACAGGATTGGTGATAAAGGAACTACGATTTATTTCAGCTGTGGTCATGACTTAATTTTGATGTTTTTTGTTTATAAACAAAATCATAGTTGCTCAATTCTACTTTTTAATTGCTTTTACATAACTTAACCATATTTGGTATACTGACAGGTTTTACCTCCGCCAACGAACTTAGGAGGACGATATGTTTTCGCCCGTTTGTCGTTTGTCTATCTTTTTGATTATGAAAAACCTCCTGGCCACAATTTTAATAATAGAGTAGTGAAACTTTTAGGGATTTATCTTTATGGTAAGTCGTGGAAGTGATTCAATTTTGGAAGTCCTAGGTCAAAGGTCAAGGTCAAGGTCGATTAAAAGGTCGAGAAATAATTTACCGTCGCTGAGTTCTGCACTTTCAAAGTGCTTTTCTAGTTATTAATGCATTTGACCCCTTTTTAATTACTTTTCTACTACTAGTGACGATATTCTTAGGTATGATCAACTATCATCCCCAGTTCCTACCAGCCATTGCTGCCACTCTTGCCTCCCTCTACGCCTCCCTTAAGCGCAAGTCAAAACACCTGAAGTGGGGCCCCCTTCATGGAGTGGCCTTCTGCAACACAAAAATATAACCTATTAACTGCTACTCCTCTCACTTCTCTACTGACGCCAGTGATGTTGCTATTGGTGCAGCATTCTAACAGGTGGTCAACGAGCCATTGACCACCATTATTATTATTATTATTATTATTATTATTATTATTATTATTATTATTATTATTATGCTAAGCTACAACCTTAGTTAGAAATGCAGGATGCTATAAGCCCAGGGGCTCCAACAGGGAAAATAGCACAGTAAGGAAAGGGAATAAGTAACATTGAAATAAATATCTCCTATATAAACTATAAAGACTTTAACAAAGCAAGAGGAACAGAAATAAGATAGAATAGTGTGCCCGAGTGTACCCTCAAGCAAGAGAACTCTAACCCAAGACAGTGGAAGACTATGATACAGAAGCTATGGCACAAACCAAAACTAGAGAACAATGGTTTGATTTTGAAGTGAATTTCTCATAGAAGAGCTGCCTACCATAGCTGATGAGTTTCTCCTACCCTTACCAAGAGGGTGGTGCAGTAATACCTTGGGTGAAGAAGAATTGTTTGGTAATCTCAGTGTTGTCAGGTGTGCGAGGACAGAGGAGAATATGTAAAGAATAGGCCAGACTATTCGCTCTGTGTGTAGGCAAAGGAAAATGAACCGTAACCACAGAGAAGGATCCAATGTAGTACTCTCTGGCCAGTCAAAGGATTCCACAAATCTCAAGCGTTAGTATTTGAACGGGTGGTTGGTGCCCTGGCCAACCTACTAACAGGTGGTCAACGAGCCGTTCACCACCATTGGCCTCGTTTAGTAGAAATCTGGCTAAGGCAGAATTTGGCTACTCTACCTTTTACCATAAATTTCTGCCAGTGCATTCTGCTGTCCATCACTCTCACCATTTCTTGCAAGGTATACCTTCATCATTTACACAGACCACATGCCTCTGGTGTGTGCCTTCACTTGATAGTAAAATGCCTGGTCCACCCATCAATGCTGACATATCTCCGCTGTGGCTGAATACAACACGTTTCAGGGAAAATAAATCCTCTTGCCGATGCCCTGTCAAGAAAGACATGGACCACCATTCACCTGTGATTGGATTACAATGTCTTGGCACAAGCCCAACGAAAAGATCCAGAACACCAAGCATGTAGGACATCCTGCACATCCCTCCATTAGGAAGACGTCTCCTCGATGACTCCAACGCCACCCTCCTCTGTGTCATCAGTACTGATAGTGGCCTACCAGTAGTGACGACACTGGCCCCCAAGTGCCAACAGGTGTTTGATTTCGCCCATGGCCTCTCATATCCCTTGCGGCAATCTACTGCACAGCTTCTGAAGAAAAAGATAATTTGGCATGCCATTATTAAGGAGGCTAAGGATTGGATACGCATCTGTACTTCATGCCAAACTTCAAAAGTACATAGACACATGAATTTAGGAGTCGGCACTGGTCTTCAACCCAAGCGTTGTTTTGCTCAATTTCACGTTGACGCAGTACGTCTCTTACCTTCATCACAAGGACACTTACCTGTTTACCAACATTGAATGCTCCACTCGTTGGCTTCAAGCCATCCCCAAGGAAACTGCAATGCCCATCCCATTTACATCTGCCTTACTCTCAATGAGGATATCGAGATCTGGTATACCTGAGCATATTACTTCTAACAGAGGTACCACTTTCACCTCTCAATTGTGGACAACATCAACACATCTCATGGGCATCATCCTAAATCAGACAACGACCTACAACCCTGCAGCCAACAGAATGGTTGAACGTTTTCCCCCTACCTTCAAAGCAGATTTGATATCCAGATGCATTGACACAAACTGGTTTACTCAGCTTCCCTGGGTCCTTCCGATATTATGGACCATTCTTATGGATGCCCTGGATGTCTTGGCAGCTGAAATGGTGCATGGCACCCTATTGGTCATCCTTGCTGAATTTTGTTCCGTCTGTAACCTCCTCTGACAATCTCCAGCACCTGCGTAAGATAGTCCGAAAATTTCTTTTCTGCCGCCCAACTTACAAGCCCCCAGCGAAGCAACACATACCAAAAGATTTACACACTGCAACACACGTTGTCCTGTGTAATGACACTAGTAAGCTACCGCTTACGCCTCCTGACACAGGCCCTTTCCTCATGATCCATCATACACCGAAGGTGCTCTGAATTACCATTTGTGGCAAAGAAGTCCGGGTCTCCATTGATCCCCTAAAACCCTTCGTATCTGCTGCAAGATGACAGGCCTACAGTTCGCCTCTCAAGAGCAGGGCGCCCCATTTCACATCTATGACTTTTTTAGGGAGGAAGTCATGTGGCACCCGCGTTTCATACACGCTCGTACAGTGTAATGTTATTGATTTTTTATATCTCTCCCTTTCCCACATTGATAACAATTGTTTGTATATGCGCTCGTTATCTGTTAAATAAATTTTACTTGCATTCACCTCGCCTGTCTGTTAGTAACTAACAGCCACCTTGTACATCAGCCTTGACTAGATGTTTTTCAGTATAAATTGATTAAGAGTCATAAAAGAAAAAGCCATAATCATATTACCACACGTAAAAATGACATAAAATCTGAGAATATTGTGAAGTCTCCTATTCCTGTAAAAATTCTGTTAAAAAAATTATTTGGAATTGAAAAATTAATTGATTTTAAAAAGAAATTTTGAGCCCTCGGAGAGAGGAATACCGTATTTGAAAACCTGAAATGAAAAGCCAGCTATTGAATATTGGATGAATGAATAAAAGAATAAAAAAGAACTGGAATTCATAATTGTGAAATAATAGCCGCAATAAATGACAACTAAAATGAAATTCAGCATAATGACACAAAGCACTTAATTGCCTTTACATTAAAAATCCTGAGCAGAGCTCCCTCAGTCCCCAGACTTAAGCGTCCGCGCCATCTATTGTCGATCTCCACAATTATTTCCTTAATGGGATCTCGTAAAAAGAAATTTGGTTTATACATAATGGTTTTTATGAGCGACAGGAGGTGAAATTAACTTTCAGACTGGAATTAACATTAAAGTCACTTTACCACAATGAATTAGCACTTTGGGAACAGACATTTTGTCAACTCTGTTTTTCCACTACATTTTTCCTTCCTTTATAATCTCGCTGAATGTTCTAATTTAATTAACACAAAGTTAATCTGACTAATTTTCCCGGAAGGATAATTGAGATCATTAAGTCTTAAGTTTCATTCTGTATTACCTCATACAACTCTAATGAAAGATAAAATTATCTCATTTGTATTATTCACTTATTACAAATCTATTCCAATTATTAAATATGGTTTCTTTATTTTA
>NC_090763.1:31178816-31196316 GCF_036898095.1 Palaemon carinicauda
AAAATATATGAATGTATTTTCTTTACAACTTTTCAACATTCAAAGAAGAATTGTTTGGTTTTAACTTTATAAAAGAAAAGGGTAAAATTTCAACTTGCCATGAATAACTGCTACGGTCGAGTCATATTTTTCTCCTAGTTACGAATGTTTTTATACTGAAGAGGCTGGCATAAGTCTCTCCTCAGAAATTGTATATGAAAGATTTATTTTAATATTGTTACTAATCTTAAAATATTTCATATCAATTATACATTTCTTCTCTATTTCTTGTTGGAACCCTTGGGCTTGTAGCATCCTGCTTTTCCAACTAGGGTTGTAGCTTAGCTAATAATAATAATAATAATAACAATAATAATAATAATAATAATAATAATAATAATAATAATAATAATAATAATAATAATGGTTTGTGTTCTATATAGAAAATCTATATTTAATTCCATTTTATTATGCATCAACAGTTGCTCGAAATTTTGCTCATTAGAGGCCATTGTTTGTCCAATTTGCATATGAAAGTCTCTTTAAGCAAGAAAATATTTTTTTCAAAGCTTGAAATATTCATGCTTTCCGCGTATCAATCTAACTTGTCAAAACTCTGTTTTTATTTCTTAAAAAAAAAATATTAATTGATATTAAAATTCCGTGATTTCTTTTATGATTAGTAATCTTTAAAACGTGATGATTTATTAATTTCACCATATCATCTCGCACAAGCAATTTCCACCAACATTTCGTTCAACATATACCTGTTCATCGAGTATTATATATTGATTATTTTATTCAAATGTCGAATAAAAAATGTCTCATATATATATATATATATATATATATATATATATATATATATATATATATATATATATATATATATATATATACTTATATATATATATGTATATATATATATATATATATATATATATATATATATATATACCACAGGACAATGGCCACTGTTAAGTTCTTCCAATCTCATCTGTTTATGGTATTTCTATTTTAGTCTATACCCGCAAAAATTTTCTTATTTCATCAATCCATCGTTTTCTCTTCCTTCTCCTGCTTCTTTTGAAGTCCTTATTGAACCATTCTGCTATTCTTAATATGCATCTGTTATCTGGCATTCTCATTATATGTCTTGCCCATTTCCATTTATTTTTCTTACATAAGGTCTCATTGACTTGGCAACTCAGTCAATGAAAAAGCAGTTTCTTGGGCCCAGGTTCAATTCCCTGGCCGACCAGAGGGTCTCTGATCCCGAGGTGCAGAGAATGTAGATATTGGAGGTATACAATATATGGCGTAAATGAATAAGCACTATACATACATATATATATATATGTATATATGTATATATATATATATATATATATATATATATATATATATATATATATATATATATATATATATATATATATATTTATATTTATAGATACAAATATATATATATATATATATATATATATATATATATATATATGTATATATATATATATATATATATATATATATATATATATATATATATATATATATATATATATATACATATATATATATATATATATATATATATATATATATATATATATATATATATTCATATTTATAGATACAAATATATATATATCTATATATATATATATGTATATATATATATATATATATATATATATATATATATACATATATATATATATATATATATATAACGGATTTTGAGCGAAGCGAAAAATCTATTTTTGGGTGAGATCGCCATGTCGTCCTGATGGAAGTTCCTAAGTGTAGCTTCAAAAGGGATATATTATACTACAGTGATATTTCCAGAGAATTAACCTTCAGGTTCCAGAATTCTAACTCCTGGAGCGAATATCCTTAAAATTTTCTCAAGGATATCGCATAATATCAGAGGACGCATTCTTGACACGTCACATAGCAATCTGCACCCCTAATAGCGTTTACGCTTCGAGGGGGACGTGGCAAAAGAATAGAAGGGGGCCGTAACAAGGTTACCCGTGTTCCCGTACTACTATTGACCACCACCCCAGCGCTATTCCCAAGATGGCGGACATTCCTTGTAGCATTGAGCGTGGTGCTACAGATACAGTACGTCATGGAGTAAATTGTGAAGATCTTTTCTTTTAAGAAAGAAGGGTGGGTCCATCAGGACGACATGGCGATCTCACCCAAAAATAGATTTTTCGCTTCACTCAAAATCCGTTTTTTGGGGTCAAGCCATGTCGTCCTGATGGAAGTATATCAGAGCATTAATGTATCTGTGGATTTTCATCAGTGCCTAAACCTTGGGACAACCTTTCTATGATCATTTGGATCAATCGAGACAAATGACGTTTCCGTTATCCGTCATTATCACTAATCATCTCCGATGTTAGTGCTTCCTGCCCCCTACAAGGAAGAGTCATTCTTGACAGTAGAAAAAAGGGGGTCTCAAGGTAAGCATATATTGTATGGACAAACATAAGAATACACCAGATGAACAAACCGTCTCGTAGTTTGTGAAAATTACCAAATACTTAACAGTGTTTCTTAAATCCATTGTTTGTGAGCATACAAATATATAAAAGTACGTACTCTGGACTTTTAATCATGCAATTGTCGGGCGAGATAGGACGCAATTACATTCTAATAGACATTTATTAGTAAGTAAAACGAATGCAGCATGATAACGGAACTATACATGTAACCTGTACAGAGATTATCTTTCTTTCTTGGAAATCAAGAAATGATTAGTGCCACTCTCAGATTGAAAAAAAAATTCATAAAACAAATTCTCTTCATAATTCCTGTACTGGTTACTTTTATCGGTACTGTGTAGTACGTACACCGGCACTAGTGCTATCTGTATAATTCCACACCTGGGATTTTGTGCTAGTGTCACCATGGTAACACTTAATCAAAGGAGGTCACACCCTAAGAGGGAGGACCCCTTCTCCCTTTAATTGACAGTCCTAATCAATTAGCTGTTCATCGTAGAATTAGACGGCGGGTTAAGTACTCTACCCGACGTCACCACATACTGTTTCAGATCATGGACTTGCTTAACATAGTGTTTGTAGAACACTCTGGATGATTCTTACCCAGTATATGTGCGAGAACATTTGAAGTCCCAAACCATTGACTGTTTATAACAGTAATTAGGGGGCAGGTTTTAATACACTACCTCCCACCACTACATAGTGTTTTTCATGTACCTGTTTTGCACAGTATTTGTAAAACACTCTGGATGATTTCCATCCAGTGTATGAATGAAGACGCTCAAAGTCCTTATACTGAAAGAAGTTCAGTGATGAAGCAATCTTTCTCGGATCATGACCTGCGGGAGTACTGTCAGGATCCGCTCTACTAATAAAGTAGGTGAGCTTCGCCCTTAGTTGTTTTAGGGATAAGTTTGATCCAGAGGTTTCTCCTTTAAAGAGCTGTCCTCCCCTGAAGTCTGAAGTTCTACGAAGATAGACCTTTAGACACTCTACCGGACATAGAGAGACATCTTCCTTCAGAGGGCAGATTCTCCAGGGACCCCACCTTTTAGTGGGTAGCTCATTCTTAGCGAGAAAGGATGGATCAGGGAAGAGATTCAGTTCTCCTGTTTCTGAGAACTGAATGTGGCCCTCATCCCTAGAAAGGGCCACTATTTCACTAACTCTAGCCCCTGAGGCTATAGCGAACAGAAAATTAACCTTTTGGGTTAGATCCTTAAGCGAACATTCATCGTTGTTCAAGAATGAGGCATAATGTAGGACCTTGTCCAAAGACCAAGAGATGGACTTTGGTGGTGCAGCAGGCCTAAGCCTCGCACATGCCTTCGGGATCTTATTAAAGATCTCATTCGCCAAGTCTACTTGGAAGGCATATAGAAGAGGTCTAGTCAAGGCTGACTTGCACGTAGTTATTGTGTTGGCCGCCAAACCCTGGTTATGAAGATGGATAGAGAAGGACATGCAGAAGTTCATTGAAATCTCTCTCGGTCCTTTTGCTTTTACGAAAGCAACCCACTTTTTCCATGATGACTCATAATGTCTTCTAGTTGACTTAGACTTGTATTCTTCTAAGAATTCTATATTGCCTGTTGAGATCCCAAATCTTTTTTTAACCACTAGGGCAAGAAAATCATGCAATGAAGGGTTTGGGTTCTCTGTAATAAATTGAAGGCAATTAATCTCTGAACCTTCTGGAGTTGTCCCGGGTTCAGAATAAAGGACAGCCTCAGCCTCTGTTCCTTCCTCAAGGAGGATAGATTGCTCTGGGGCTACCTGGGAGCCAACAGAGCTACCCCCACCTGGAAGGATCTCAGAATGTTGAGGACTCTCAGCAGGTGATTGGACGGGATGAACTGGAAATCCTAAGTCTATCCCTTCTATTTCAGAGACATGATGTCTATCATTTAAATTAGAGGATCCTCGTATAGGGCTACATATCAAGGTAGTTCCTTGACGGCAGTTCGGGGACTTGTTCCCATCTTGGAGAGAATAGGTGTGCGTCCATGGACCATTCTAACTCTATCGGCCTGAGCCTGAGTAGAGCATCCACTGTCACATTTCAGATTGGTTGTATGTGAACTGCTGACAGGTGCCATCCCTTTAGGTAAGGGATGGCTAACTACACCTAGACTGTATGAGACATTCCTTAGCATCGTCGATTGCAGCGTCTCGTTATCGCTTCGGAGTCCCAGATCAGCCGTCTGCTTGGAGAGGGTTTCCCTACTCATGACTGGACCAACATGGTCTTGGGATTTTCGGGCTTTGACCTTTGTTAGGGAAGCGATTAAGGAAGGACCGCTATCGGTCTTTTTAGGCCTCTTCGAGCGTTTGATGCTTGTTTTCTCCAGGCTCCCAGCGCATCTTGCAGCAGTGCTCTTAGCACTGGGCCTGCCTTTATTGCGAACTGGAGAGAAATCAGGGTTCCTCCCTGTTCTCGTTTTGGAAATCTGACTGAATACCGGAGTCTCTTGACAGACCTTGCCATCTCCTTTTACCTTCCCAAAGGAAAGGAGAGTTGGAGTGACAACAGGCTTCAATGGCTTTTCAGTCATTGAAACCTTTGAACCGGAGAGAATCAAGACTTCTTGGAGTTTATCTTTCATCCACGATGTTCCGGGGACCGGATCATTTCTTCGGATGTTCATAGACCAGCCCATTGGGTGCTGCCCACCCCAGCCTCTTGTCCAGGAACATTGTTGCCTGAACATTTCTTAGGCTTAAATATTGCATGACTGTGTCTTCCAATTTTATGAAGGCAGCTAAGACTTTCCTAGGAAGTGCATTACTTTGTGTAACTTGAGTCCTAGATAGGAGGGGAAAGGGTGATTGACTGGAAGTTGCCGATAGACGACTTTCAGGTTTGATAAGACTATAGGCACCCTTTTTTGCAGCGGGGTCCATATGTTCAGGATGATAAATATCCTGAACTCGTTGTTTTATTTGGACTTGTTGAGTGGCGATAAGTCCTGAATGACTCTGAATTTTCTTGAGTCCTTCTCGTAAACACAAAACGGCCTTCCATGGAATTCGGTGGACTAAAGTTTCCTTACCACCTGTATGCTCCAGAGATCTCAGGTAAACTCCTCCAGGAGAGTTTTGGATTATCGGAGGAGTTGGGGAAATGGTGGTAGAGATATCTCCACCTCTCATCTTAGTCCCATCTTGATTAGGCCATGGACCCAAGGATCGAAGGTCCAGCGATCCTAAAGGAATCTCCCTCCTACTAGAAGCATTTCTATGCTTCGATTGATCAGTAGGAATATTTTTTCGACCATCTGTCTGTGAGGTCTCGGTCACTACAACTGTGGATTGTTGTTGAACCGCTCGAAATGGATTTCCAGACCTCTCCATCTTCCTTTTAGATTGGGGACCCACAACCTTAGAAGATTCTCTTTTTGAAAGGATGTCCCACTTTTGGAGAAGTCCTACTTTCTCCGTGAAGGTGTTCTTAATCACTTTTTTGACTACCTCGTCTGAAAAGAGGTCTTTACCCCAGATGTTGGAAGATATTAGCTTTCTTGTATCGTGTTTCACTGTTGCGTTAGCTAACACAAACTCCCTACATGTTCTTCTAGCCTTTATAAAGGCATAAAGGTCTTTTACCAAAGTAGCCATATGTATTTTGGCTAAGACCTTGAGCATGTCTGGGGTATCTTGATGAGCCGAACAGAACTCTATTTAGTTCTGTAGAGGTAAGGAGGCTGCAAGTCTCTCCTTTGTTTCTTGTTCATCCTGTAAGAGAAACTCAGATAATTTTGGAAGATTTTCCTTAAATTGTCGACTGGCGAGATCCGCCTCAATTCTTCCTACTGAAAAGGTGAAATGGGCCTCCTTCCAGTTCTTCTCCTGTCTGGGAAATGCTAGTGACAGAGGCTCGCACTCCTTGAGTGTAGGACAAGGTTTACCTGTCTCTATTGCCTCAGTGATATATTTAAAAGCTTTCTCCGTAAAGGGGAATGAAATTGAAACAGGAGCAAGAAAGGAGGAGTGCTTGTTACCTGGTGTGGATACCTTCGACACCGAGTAACCCGCCTTTTCTATGCTGCTTGATAGGATAGCCTATGCTTTATCATTGTCGAAAATCATAACCTCCTTTGATTCCATTCCTTTTCCTGATGTTGGTTCATCCTTCAGTCTAATGAAAAAGTTCGGGAAAGCGTCAAAGCTTGGCCAGAACTGGATTTTGTCCAAAGGAACAGCACCCATTTTCTCCGAGATATAGAGTTTGCCGTTTAAAATCGGCATTAGCTCCGCAAACCTCCAGGGATTGGTTGTGGAGCATGTCGGAAGGTCTTGATCTACGAGTTATTTGTATGACCCTTTAGGAGCGACAAGTGGAGCTTTACCAAGCTCTACCTTGCATTTCGTTTCCTGGTTTGTGCTCTGTTTGCACAAATTTTCTACTAGATTCTTGACTTGGGCCCATAACTGGTTTATTCCATCTAAAAGACGGATAGAAGGCGGAGATATCGATGTCGTTGGCTCATGAGCCTGTTGGGACGGAAACAATTCCAACCCGACATTCTCCCTTTCTTCCCGTGGGCGCTTTTTGCCCTCCTTCCCGAAGGTTATCTGGCCATCGGGAAATGTACCTCGTGTCTGGGGTACCACTATTTCCTTACTTCCTGTTGGAAATAGTAACCTACGCATCTTGTCATCAGGCATGTAAGATCCCGGAGAGATTTTCTGAAAGCCTCTCACCCAGTTGCGTAGTTTGAAACGAGCTGCATCCCTAGTCTCTACTTACTTGGGATTCTTGAAAGCTTCGGACAATAGGGCCCGATATACTTTGCAGGCCTGCGGGTTCCAATACTGCAGGTGTTCTGAAATAATATTGCAGGGGGCATGAAACCTGCATGCAATATGTCCGTAAAAACACTTACTCTTGGTTTTGCAGAAGACTGCAACATATGACATCTGGCGTTCCTCCTGTAAAGAAAGGAAAACATAATGAGTATACGATTGATTATCTCACTGATAACCAATATATCAAAGGTCATATCTTAACAGAATAGCTTAGGATAGCAAGCTATAAAGGGATAGTAGGAGACACATACTTTTGTATCCCTTGCAAGCAAATGCTGGTACCTCCCCTCAGTATTAAATGATAGGAATTTCCTTTTCGAAGGAATTCCAACTGAAAAAGGGGGTTTTCTAACCCCTAGGGATAGGGAAGTGTATACTTCACTGTCCCTTTCATACTAAATAATATGGGGTACGGAAGACTGATTTCTCAATCAGCTTAACGATGAAACACTATTCCTTCAATGTAAGAGCGGCTGCAGCATAAGCTAACATGAGGATATCCAAGATATGCTAGAAATAGTTACTCTATAATCATAGTGTTTTCTATTTGCAGTATGCATTATATTGCAATATACTGGCTTCTGTATAAATATATATAGTATGATCCAGCTAATGTGTTGCCTTTCTGGTAAGCAACTGACTGTACGGTCCAGCTGGCATGATGCCAACTGGACTGGGGAAAGGAAAGACATTTATTTGTATATATCTCACCCAACTTATTTGTTGTGACCCCCCTTACAAAATTAAAACATAGAGTTTCCTAATCATGGAGACTCGAGGGTAAGGGCTCTGCCCTTTAAGGGTTAGGAGTGTAATCTCCAGTCCTTAAAATTTTAATATTGCAGGGTAATCTGAAGACTGATTTCTAATCAGAATATTGAAGAATCAAATTCTTTCAATATGAGATTGGGTTCCACAAATATTTGGGTAGGATTTTTAAATATATTGGAAAACACTACTAACATAAAATATACAGAAGCTTTCTATTTGCAGTATATCCTATACTGCAAAAATACTAACTACCTGTATAAACATAAACTGTAGTTCAGCCAGCATGTCGTCGGCATAGCTAGCTAATGCTAGCACATCTAGCCTGCTAGCTAAAAGAAAGAGAGATAGCATGGAGAACAGGCTACCTAATACTATGTATATATACAATAAAAGGGATGTAAAAGTCTACTATTACTACCTTCTCCAGAAAGAAGGTTCAAATGGAAGGGGAGAATATAAAATTCAAGCTTCCATCCAGCTACAGTACTGTCGCCGGCAAGGATCGGTCTAAACCTTGCCGGCCGGCATCGCTGGCCAATACTGAATATCAGTACAGTCCACATGCTGCCGGTTGAGCAGGCACCATTCTGGTAGGCAGCATCCCGGCAGTAGCCACTGTTGCTAGCAGTTCAAGAAAGAACTTCCCACTTACAGCCAACATGGCCAGCAGCTGCCCTGGTTGCCTGCCAGCAGTCACCATGACTGCCGGCCGGCAGCAGCCACGACTGCCGGCCGGCAGTAGCCATGACTGCCGGCCGGCAGTAGTCTTTACTGCCACCCGGCAGTAGTCTTTACTGCCAGCCGGCAACTAATATGGCTGGCAGCTCACAGCTGTCATTACTGCTGGCCGGCAGCTATCAAGTGTAAGAGGGGGAGTCTGGTCGATCCCGGCATCCCACCGGTAACAGTAAGGTTGCCGGGATTCGTCTACATAAGGGGATAGAAGGGAAGGGAAAAGAGGGTCCTGTGAAAGGTACAGCAGGAGCCGGCCGTAGCCTATCCTGCCCCACCTAACAAACTCTGTTCCTGTATTAGAACTATCCCAGGTGGCTAAAGAATTCTATTCCTTAGCCTAGGGATAGATTAATACTATTAAGAGGTTGGTAGCACCCTCGCCACCTCCTCTAATGGTAAGGAAACGGGGTTGTAGTGCCAGTGTCCCCTAAGCATTAGAAGAATTCTATTCCTCAGCCTAGGGTCCACTAACACAGGACTAGTCTGCTATGTCACAGGAAGAAGGGTCATATCGTACAGACCCTTCAGGAGTGGCCTAGGGAGATCTAGCCTCCTCTGTCGGTAGCCTAACGTAGCAAAAGAATTCTATTCATCTTGCCAGGTAGCTACCAACCACAGACTAAATACTCTGAGATTCTGGCCAAAACCCCAAAAACCTGCATCTACGGTTACAGGGGAAGGGCTGAAAAAACCGTAGGAAAGTCATGCCTGAATTAAAAATTTGAGGCCGACCCACTAAGGTTGTAGCCTGAGGCTACACTCAGAGGGAAGAGGGATTACCATTAAATCTCCCTTTTTTGAGAGGTGTAAAGTTTCATCCAATTTAAAGAGATACCCATCTCTGCATAATTGAAATCACCATACACAAGGGTAACCGGGGAATGTCTAACGTATAATTATACGCCTACGTTAGGTACCTAGGCGAGACGAGATCTCGGTTACCTCACTCTCTCAGACTAACTATACGATTGACATGGAAAGGAAATATGCACAATGTAAATATCTTTACAAGATTTTATTGCCTAAATAGCTAACATAATTGAATAATTAATCAATGATATATGATGCTATTCAAAAACTGGGAAGTCGTTCTGCTAACTAAAAAACATGCCCAACGAACGACAGCGCTCATAGCGCCTCCGGTACAGGCTAGCTCTAAACACAATAAATTACTCAAATTTCACTGTGAAATGGGAGCTAAAAATTATTCATTGTAAAGACCCAATACTCAACTTTTCGAAGGCGAAAGAAGTTGGAGAATGCATAATAAATCCTTGAAAATCGATCGAAAAGTTAGATCAACAAGGAACACCACTGAGCAAAATCGCTACAAAATTAGGAATGTCAGCCATCTTAGGAATGGCGCTGGGGTGGTGGTCAATAGTAGTACGGGAACGGGGGAACCTTGTTACGGCCCCCTTCTATTCTTTTGCCACGTCCCCCTCGAAGCGTAAACACTATTAGGGGTGCAGATTGCTATGTGACGTGTCAAGATTACGTCCTCTGATATTATGCGATATCCTTGAGAAATTTTAAGGATATTCGCTCCAGGAGTTAGAATTCTGGAACCTGAAGGTTAATTCTCTGGGAATATCACTGTAGTATAATATATCCCTTTTGAAGCTACACTTAGGAACTTCCATCAGGACGACATGGCTTGAGCCCGAATATATATATATATATATATATATATATATATATATATATATATATATATATATATATATATATATATATATATATATATATATATATATATACATATATATGCATATATATACATATATATATATATATATATATATATATATATATATATATATATATATATATATGTATTTATATACACAAATATATATATATATATATATATATATATATATATATATATATATATATATATATATATATATATATATGTATAAAACTAAGATAACGATTAATAAAAATGTAGAGAGAGCTGATACCGGTTATGGTCGAACCTCTAAAGATTGTTAATGAATATACGTGTTTAGGGCAGTAAGTGTTTCCATAGGTCATGAGACCGAAATTAAAAGAAGGAAAAGCATAGGATGGAGGGCATTTGATAAACAAAATGAGATTGTGATATGTAAATGACACTTTCTCGTAATATAAATATATCCAATTAGATGGTCCTACCGGCTTTAACTTATGCATCGGAAGCTTGGTGTCTTACCAAAGCCTTAGACCATAAGTGAGTTAAAACTGAAAAAGCTATGGAAAAATAATGATTGAAATAAAAGTAAGAGGTAAAAGGGAGCAACATGAATACAAGAGCAAACTAAAGTAAAGGATAGACATGAGCATAACATATAATGTGAATGACCGATGATAAGAATAACTGAATAGGTTCCTAGAGATTGCAAAAGAAGCAGGGGAAGAAAGAGGAGGCGATGGATTGTAGAGCTAAGATGATTTGCCAGTATAGACTGGCATAGGAAGACCATAAACAAGCAGGAGTGGATGGACATGTCCGAGTGCTTTGTCCTGCAGTTGACTAGTTACGGCTGGTGACTATTTTGATGATATTGATAATGACTGCATTTACATATATATATATATATATATATATATATATATATATATATATATATATATATATATATATATATATATATATATATATATATAATTATATAGATATATATATACAGTGATACCTCTGGATACGAAAGTTTCTGCTTACGAAAAATTCAGGATGCGAAAAGTGATTCGAAGATTTTTATGCCCCAGGATACGGATAAAATTTCAGGATACGAAAACCTTATGAGATCCCAACTCTTTGCCGAGAGTAATTTTAAAAAGCGCGCGCCGCCAGACTTTGAACTTGGGTAGACTCACTTACAGCCTCTCACTCACCCATTGGTTATCTCCCTACTCAGACGCTAGCTGACACCATAAGATCCTGCTTTCCTATTGGTCGGCAACTATCCCAGCTTGCCTACGCACGGGCGTTCATCTCTTTCTCTCTCTTTTCGTTCCGACCGTGGTATCATTAACAGACATTGTGTGCTTTCGCTTGTTTGACTTAGTGTTAATATACAGTACATTCGTACGCCACGTGTTATCGTTAATAAACATTCGTTACTGTGCACTGTACTGTATTAGTGTTTACTATACATAGACTGTATATAACGTTACGTAGTGTATTATATTACGTATTACTGTAGCCATGGGTCCCAAGAATGTTGCCGAAGGAAAGAAGAAGAAGACGATGCTCTCGATGGAGACGAAACTTGAAATTGTTAAAAAGTACGAGTCTGGCGTGCGTTTAAGTGCGATCGCCAAGGATTATGGCCGGAATCCATCTACGATAGGCACCATCCTGAAGCAGAAGGCGGCCATAAAAGCAGCGACACCTTCTAAGGGCGTCACTATTTTCTCCAACAAGAGAAACCACGTGCATGACGAGATGGAGAGGCTGCTTCTTGTGTGGATCAAGGACAAAGAGATCTCAGAAGACACCATCACTGAGACTACAATTTGCCAGAAGGCCTCCGCCATTTCCGGTGATCTCGTGCGTGCTCAGGCCGAAGAAGGAGCAGAAGGAACATCCCAGCAGGAACCCCCAGAGTTCAAGGCTTCTCGTGGGTGGTTCGAGAAGTTCAAGAAAAGGACTGGCATCCATTCAGTGGTACGGCATGGGGAGGCAGCCAGCTCGGACACGAAGGCCGCCGAAGCCTTTGTTAAAACGTTTGAAGAGTTGACTCTGCAGGAAGGCTACAGTTCGCAGCAAGTTTTCAATTGCGACGAAACTGGGCTTTTCTGGAAGAAAATGCCTCGTCGGACGTTCATCACGGCGGAGGAGAAGAGGCTACCCGGACATAAGCCTATGAAGGACAGGCTTACCCTTGCTTTTTGTGCAAACGCTAGTGGGGACTGCAAGATAAAGCCCCTGCTGGTGTACCATTCAGAAAATCCCCGAGCCTTCAAAGCCCACAAAGTCATCAAGGAGAACCTTCCCGTGATGTGGAAGGCGAATGCAAAAGCCTGGGTAACGAGGCAACTGTTCATTGATTGGGTGAATGTCTGCTTCGGTCCGACTGTCCGAAAATATTTGGAAGAAAAGCGCCTCCCTATGAAATGTCTGCTGGTGTTGGACAATGCTCCAGCTCACCCTCCTTGCCTCGAGGAATATCTTCTGGCGCCTCCGGTACAGGCTAGCTCTAAACACAATAAATTACTCAAATTTCACTGTGAAATGGGAGCTAAAAATTATTCATTGTAAAGACCCAATACTCAACTTTTCGAAGGCGAAAGAAGTTGGAGAATGCATAATAAATCCTTGAAAATCGATCGAAAAGTTAGATCAACAGGGAACACCACTGAGCGAAATCGCTACAAAATTAGGAATGTCAGCCATCTTAGGAATGGCGCTGGGGTGGTGGTCAATAGTAGTACGGGAACGGGGGAACCTTGTTACGGCCCCCTTCTATTCTTTTGCCACGTCCCCCTCGAAGCGTAAACGCTATTAGGGGTGCAGATTGCTATGTGACGTGTCAAGAATACGTTCTCTGATATTATGCGATATCCTTGAGAAATTTTAAGGATATTCGCTCCAGGAGTTAGAATTCTGGAACCTGAAGGTTAATTCTCTGGGAATATCACTGTAGAATAATATATCCCTTTTGAAGCTACACTTAGGAACTTCCATCAGGACGACATGGCTTGAGCCCGAATATATATATATATATATATATATATATATATATATATATATATATATATATATATATATATGTATGTATTTATATACACAAATATATATATATATATATATATATATATATATATATATATATATATATGTATGTATTTATATACACAAATATATATATATATATATATATATATATATATATATATATGTATAAAACTAAGATAACGATTAATAAAAATGTAGAGAGAGCTGATACCGGTTATGGTCGAACCTCTAAAGATTGTTAATGAATATACGTGTTTAGGGCAGTAAGTGTTTCCATAGGTCATGAGACCGAAATTAAAAGAAGGAAAAGCATAGGATGGAGGGCATTTGATAAACAAAATGAGATTGTGATATGTAAATGACACTTTCTCGTAATATAAATATATCCAATTAGATGGTCTTACCGGCTTTAACTTATGCATTGGAAGCTTGGTGTCTTACCAAAGCCTTAGACCATAAGTGAGTTAAAACTGAAAAAGCTATGGAAAAATAATGATTGAAATAAAAGTAAGAGGTAAAAGGGAGCAACATGAATACAAGAGCAAACTAAAGTAAAGGATAGACATGAGCATAACATATAATGTGAATGACCGATGATAAGAATAACTGAATAGGTTCCTAGAGATTGCAAAAGAAGCAGGGGAAGAAAGAGGAGGCGATGGATTGTAGAGCTAAGATGATTTGCCAGTATAGACTGGCATAGGAAGACCATAAACAAGCAGGAGTGGATGGACATGTCCGAGTGCTTTGTCCTGCAGTTGACTAGTTACGGCTGGTGACTATTTTGATGATATTGATAATGACTGCATTTACATATATATATATATATATATATATATATATATATATATATATATATATATATATATATATATATATATATATATAGATATATATATATATATATATATATATATATATATATATATATATATATATATATATATAATTATATAGATATATATATATATACAGTGATACCTCTGGATACGAAAGTTTCTGCTTACGAAAAATTCAGGATGCGAAAAGTGATTCGAAGATTTTTATGCCCCAGGATACGGATAAAATTTCAGGATACGAAAACCTTACGAGATCCCAACTCTTCGCCGAGAGTAATTTTAAAAAGCGCGCGCCGCCAGACTTTGAACTTGGGTAGACTCACTTACAGCCTCTCACTCACCCATTGGTTATCTCCCTACTCAGACGCTAGCTGACACCATAAGATCCTGCTTTCCTATTGGTCGGCAACTATCCCAGCTTGCCTACGCACGGGCGTTCATCTCTTTCTCTCTCTTTTCGTTCCGACCGTGGTATCATTAACAGACATTGTGTGCTTTCGCTTGTTTGACTTAGTGTTAATATACAGTACATTCGTACGCCACGTGTTATCGTTAATAAACATTCGTTACTGTGCACTGTACTGTATTAGTGTTTACTATACATAGACTGTATATAACGTTACATAGTGTATTATATTACGTATTACTGTAGCCATGGGTCCCAAGAATGTTGCCGAAGGAAAGAAGAAGACGATGCTCTCGATGGAGACGAAACTTGAAATTGTTAAAAAGTACGAGTCTGGCATGCGTTTAAGTGCGATCGCCAAGGAGTATGGCCGGAATCCATCTACGATAGGCACCATCCTGAAGCAGAAGGCGGCCATAAAAGCAGCGACACCTTCTAAGGGCGTCACTATTTTCTCCAACAAGAGAAACCACGTGCATGACGAGATGGAGAGGCTGCTTCTTGTGTGGATCAAAGACAAAGAGATCTCAGAAGACACCATCACTGAGACTACAATTTGCCAGAAGGCCTCCGCCATTTCCGGTGATCTCGTGCGTGCTCAGGCCGAAGAAGGAGCAGAAGGAACATCCCAGCAGGAACCCCCAGAGTTCAAGGCTTCTCGTGGGTGGTTCGAGAAGTTCAAGAAAAGGACTGGCATCCATTCAGTGGTACGGCATGGGGAGGCAGCCAGCTCGGACACGAAGGCCGCCGAAGCCTTTGTTAAAACGTTTGAAGAGTTGACTCTGCAGGAAGGCTACAGTTTGCAGCAAGTTTTCAATTGCGACGAAACTGGGCTTTTCTGGAAGAAAATGCCTCGTCGGACGTTCATCACGGCGGAGGAGAAGAGGCTACCCGGACATAAGCCTATGAAGGACAGGCTTACCCTTGCTTTTTGTGCAAACGCCAGTGGGGACTGCAAGATAAAGCCCCTGCTGGTGTACCATTCAGAAAATCCCCGAGCCTTCAAAGCCCACAAAGTCATCAAGGAGAACCTTCCCGTGATGTGGAAGGCGAATGCAAAAGCCTGGGTAACGAGGCAACTGTTCATTGATTGGGTGAATGTCTGCTTCGGTCCGACTGTCCGAAAATATTTGGAAGAAAAGCGCCTCCCTATGAAATGTCTGCTGGTGTTGGACAATGCTCCAGCTCACTCTCCTTGCCTCGAGGAATATCTTCTGGCCGAGTATTCCTTCATAAAGGTCCTGTATATACCGCCTAACACCACCCCTCTCCTCCAGCCCATGGACCAGCAAGTTATTTCTAATTTTAGAAAATTGTACACGAAGCATCTCTTCAAGAAATGTTTCCAAGTCACAGAGAGTACAAACCTCACTCTGCGTGAATTTTGGAAAGATGACTTTAACATCGTGATATGCCTCAAACTCATCGATCTCGCTTGGCAGGAAGTTTCGAGGCGTACCCTAAACTCATCTTGGAGGAAGCTGTGGCCTGATGCTGTCTCTGCACGAGACTTAGAGGGGTTCGGGAAGCCTGGAGGCGAAGCCGAGATCGTTGACGATCCTGAACCAATTTAGCAGTCTGAGGTGGTTGACATCGTACATCTTGGTACGTCCATGGGGCTGGAAGTTAGCGCGGAGGATATAGATGAACTTATCGAGGAGCACCACGAGGAGTTGACGACGGACGACCTGAAGGAGTTGGAGACGATGCAAGTGAGTGATGTTCAAGAGCAGTTCTCTAGCGGTGATAAGGAGGATGTTGCACCTTTGAAAACGGCAGACATCAAGGAAATTCTTGCATGTTTCCATAAAATGGCAGACTACGTCGAAAAGGAACATCCAGAAAAAGTTTATACCAACCGTGCACTTCAACACTGCAATGACGTTTGCCTAACGCATTTTAGAAATGTGTTGAAAAGTAGGCAGAAACAAGCTTCAATGGATAGTTTCTTATTAAAGAGGCCAGCGGTATTATTAGGCCAAGACGAAGGTGAAAGTGAAGAAAAGAAACAGAAAAGAGGAAGGGATGAAGAATTAGAAGGTGAAAGTAAAGAAAAGAAACAGAAAAAAGAAAGTGATGAAGAAGTAGAAGGTGAAAGTAAAGAAAAGAAACCGAAAAGAGAAAGTGATGAAGAAGTAGAAGAGATTTAGAAAATATGAAAAACGTAAAGTTATAAAAAAGCAAAAAAAAAAAAAATTCAATTTTAAGTTTTATGTTACCGTTAAGTGTTAAAGTAATTTTTTCTTTCATTTTATAGTTTTCCATACGTAATGTTAAGTGTTAATTATTTCTGCCATTTTTTTATTTCGTAAAGTTTAAGTGTTAATGTGTTAAGTGTGTAAATTATTGTACGTAGTCTGTCACTTGTTACGTTTTCTGCCTTATGCCATCCTCCCCTGCCGCGACTTCGCTATCGGACATCGTCTCAATCGAAAGGTAAGTTTCAACTTTTTTGTTACACTAATTAACTGTAACCTTTTTTTCAGAGTGTACAGGTATCAATCCTTAATTTAAGTGTACGTACAGGTAACAATACACCTTCACTGATCTAAATGCTTTACGTACATACAGTACCGTAACTTTTATAAGTCCGTTTTCTTTGGGCTTGGGGGGGGGGGATAACTTGGCTATAACTACATTATTGAATAATCTCATAGTGGTTTCTGGAATGGATTAGGCTGTTTTTAACGGTTGTGTTAATTATTGAATAATAGAAATG
>NC_090763.1:31203816-31206316 GCF_036898095.1 Palaemon carinicauda
GAGTAAGTTTTGGAATATATACCCTTTCAATGACTCGTACATTAAATATTTTAGATAAAATATTGTGAACTACGATAAAGAATCACAAAATGTACTGATTACTGGTTAAGAAAATGTCAGAGATAAAGTCAAATGAGAGAGAGAGAGAGAGAGAGAGAGAGAGAGAGAGAGAGAGAGAGAGAGAGAGAGAGAGAGAGAGAGAGAGAGAAGTGGGGGTGCCTTTCGTAATGCTGACAGGTAAATCAAAATATGAATGAATAGTATAAAAAACACGAAGAGATTTAACAACCCGATTCTGTTGAGATAAACATATTCTAAAATCTGGAAGAAATGACAGACCAACTGATGGACAAATTAGAAAGATTGGCCATTATTTTTAATGTATTGATACACTTTTACTGGTAAAAGCACGATTTCTACAATTTTCTTATATCCAGGATGCTAGTTTACCGCTACTATCAACAGCTTGTATATTTACAGCTTATGACAGCTTTAGTATCCATGGGCAGTATTTTCTTTTAGTCTTTTCAATTCCAAATCATAAGCTTTGCAATTTCTTGAATTCAATGTGTAGTCATTTGGTTTGTTTAACTTTGTGAAATTTATACATTTTACCCGTTTCGAATTATATTCTTAGTTGGAATGTTTTTTTTTTTAACATTTCCCCGCAGACTTCACCATCAGTCTCAAACTTGTAATCTTTTTCAAAATCCCCATACCTCTGATAGTGGTAGCAGCTGATCACATGGTACTTATCACGTACATAATTGCAACATAACTTTGTCACCATTAGCATGAATACGCTTCCAAACTTCAGGATCACATTTCAACAAGTAGCATTTCCTTCCACATCACCTTCCTACATTTCCTGAATTTGACGGTAAATATTGGCGGTTAATATCCTTGAACATTCTACCACGCTCCTGAATGGCCGATGTTTCAAACTACAAAATTCCAGAAGTATATTAAACTAGATTATGAATATTAATATGTTTGAAATTTATTACAAGCCTTGAAAAATAATTTGAACCTTCAAGAAATACAGAACTGAAATTCATTCGACACTAGACCGTCCATGGCAAGAGACTGTAACTCAGTCTTTTTTATGTGTTCCCATGTCTATGCCACAAACTTGGATATTTATAATGCCTTTGTAAAAAGCATAAACTCCAATTAATGAAGCTATTTCCTTTTACAATGATCGTTATAATAGTGTTGTTATGACTTTACTTCAACAGGATATTAATCATAAAACATAAATATATCTGTTTTTATGTATTTTTTTTTTTTTTTCATTTTTGTGGTTATTGCCGTCACAGTCATTGAACGCAAAGTGAAAACACCATAAAAGATAGTTATGATCTTCCGCGGCTCGTGAAATGGGATTATGATGTCTATATGATGGCCTTCATGGAATATGTCTTATATTTGCTCGATGAGCGAAATACACAAAGAGATGTTATTGCAGACGAGTTCAACCCTTCCACATGAATTACCACATGACAGCAGAAGGTCCCGGAATTGTTATTGCTATTACGTCAGCCTTTCCACGTGTGGCGATAGCACTTCGTCAAAATAACCAAGACAGACGTGTTGTCGGGTCTGATTGAATCCTAATTTATCGTTGCGTTTTGAGAGGGTTATGAGGGTTGACTATGGATGATAATTTTAATACCAGTATGTGGTAGAACACAGATTACTCGAGTGCCATATGTAGATGAGATCATGGTGGAGGCCAGATGGAGATGGTTAGGGCATGCTCTTCGCTCACCCCGAGAGAGATTAGTTCACCAAACTTTCAACTGGGCTCCACGAGGCACTAGAAGAGTTGGAAGACCCAGGCCTACATAGCTGAGGACTATATAGCCTAAAGTAGGGGATGATGAATGGATAAGTATTTATTTATAAGCTTAAGATAGAAAAGGCTGGCGAAATCTAACCGAGGCCCTTTGCGTCAATAAGCGTAGGAGATGATGATGGTGATGAGTCGAGCATTATTCATTTGGACAATAAGAATATTGATGAAGATGAATGGGAAAAAACTAATTAAGTATATGTAATAAAAGAAATAATATTTTGGTCGTTAAGTCAATAGAGATTATATTGAATAATAGCGAATGATATGTGAAAAAATATGAACTTCATGTTTGTTATGGCATAATGCCGCGATAGATCAAATAGACTGCTTGGTAAATATGCAGGTTAAATAGGAGAAATATTTTCAGAATATAAACAATACACTTCAATACATTGGTAAAAAAAAAACAGAGGTATATGTCTATAACAGGCCTTTTTTTATTACATAGTGAGACAAAACGTAGGAGATTCCATGGAATAATCCTTTTTACGTGCAAAATTAAAACAACAGGATTGGTAACTGCGAATAAAAATTAAAACAAAATAAAGTAAGTCTACAATAATAAATATTTAGGAAAGAGGTAATACACATTTGATGAGATGAGCCATAAAGGAAATACTCAAGTCACAGAAGTGCTCAAGT
>NC_090763.1:31211316-31256316 GCF_036898095.1 Palaemon carinicauda
CCATCGTGGAGAACCGAAACGGAGATGGGCTATATATATGTAAATCATTTCATTGGAAAACCAGTTATAAATATATAATAAGGCCTTGCTAGATTGAATAATGGAAAGGATGCAACTGGCTAAGAGCAGATTGAATAATCCAACAATTTGATGTTCAAACGATGCATCTACGTCCTTTGATTTCGCCGTCTGAGATCTTCGTACATCAATAGAAAGGAAGTGAATTGTGTGGCGTATCAAAGGACTAGAACGCTGGATCAGTCAAAAGAGAGCCTTGGAAAGGTAAGCTATCTATCTGGGATTCTAAAACAATATATTGGCTTTGTAACGTACAGGGAGCGAATGCTTGATATGCGTATCTGTGAGATGTAAGAGATGTAATTTAAGAGTCAATTTACATAGGATGGCCGGCTTGATTTCTCTTGTTGCTGTAGAATGATTGATTGATTTGGAGTTTTCTGACATCCTGACTATTATTGTAGAAGTTATTAGCTATTTAAACAATGAATACTAATGAATAATTTTTACTCACTACTACAAAATAGAAATATTCCAAGAAAAGTGAAAGTTAAAATGTATAATTTGATTCTTAAACCCTTACTTCTGTACGGTTGTGAGACGTGGGTCCTGATTAATAGGCTAAAATCTATAATCTAAGCAACGAAATGCATGGTTTGCATCTTAATTTGTGGCTTACTTAAAAGAGACTAATAGCATAATACTATTACCAGGGAAGGATGAAGTGTGAAACCTATTATTTTTCGAAATGAAAAGAGCGAATTGAGATAGTTATGACACATCAGCAGAAAGCCAGAACATTCGGATGTAAAAACAATATTTGACTAAGTTCTAGACAGCACGAAATGAGGAAAAGACTAAGAAATAAGCGAAAGGATGACATCAGTAATTTCTTAGTAAGATGAAACAAAATTCAATAAAGTTGTGTAAGTCTCTGTGGAGTGCACGGAGTGGAGAAAAATAATCAAGAATCGTTCAACCGACAAACTAACTTAGTCCAACGAGCGTCTGGGTGAGCAGTGAGCAGGTGAGCAGCATAGGCCCCTGCTACAAAGACAAAAATAACTATCTTGGTCCCGTGGACTTTTAACATCTTGCAACAAGCAAGATGTTAAGCCAAAAGGTCTTAAGAGGAATGGTCTTATCCTTTGACGACTTCCTTTCCCTTTTGTATAGTAACTATGCATTGTAAATCCACAGGTCCAGGATGTATCCAAACAGCTTGATATACCAAAATCTGGCCTGCACATGAATCTAGTAGAGGCAGATCTTCTTATCTGACCTGTGAATGACCCCAATTTTCTCATTGTAATCTTTGAGAAAATTAGAACAGGGAACTTCTACCTTCTTTTCCTGTTACTGTCTTTATTGGAGCCACACCAGTGTCTGATGAAAGGGCAGTAAAGCTCATGTTTCTCACTTGGAACAGTTGGCTTGTCCAGCTTTGGACAGAGTATCTGCAATCAAAGTGTTATCTAAAATGATCCATTACACTAATTCACATGAACCAGTTGCCTTCATAAATTGCATCCTTGTGTGCTTTCTACAGGGTCTTGACAAATGTGATAACCCTCTTACTGATGGCCTGAAGGCAAGACTCCTCCTCTATTAGGCTTGTGGGTGGCTGGAGAAATTGGTTTCTCAATGGTAGAAGATGATTTTATTTGTGAATCCTTCAATATTTGCAATGCAGAGCAGCCTATAATCTGTAACGAGCCAAGAGAAGGCTGTCACTCGAAGGCAAGATGAAATCTACTGAGTAACTTTATTACAGAACACTCGCTTTTATATACGTACTCCTAGGCAACAGGAAATTCCCTGTTCAACCGACACCGCACTGCTTAACAGTTAAAGGTGAGAAAAACAGACATATTATTTCAAGTTCTTGTCAGTGCGAGGGGAGAGCGAAAATACAAGCATAATATATACACACAATGAAATGTCATTACTATGTACGATCGTGTGACACACGGTTGGTATATGGCTCTCCCCCTAAAAATGACATACTGTACATGTTAAATAGGGTGCCCTGATCTAGAGAGGCAAAAATATAGGATGGTCATCTGGCAGGAGATAAGCAGGTTTTACCTGATCAATGGAGACCCAGTCTTCTTTGCCACGAATGTTTAGTAGGAATGCTTTCGGACTGCGTCGGATCACAAGGAAAGGGCCCGTTTAAGGGGGCGTTAGCGATGGCTTGCTAGTGTCGTTACATAGGAAGAAGTGCGTTGCAGAGTGCAAGTCTATGGGTATGTTATGCTTCGCTGGGGGCTCGTAAGTCTGGCGGCATAGAGTAAATTTTCCCACGACGTGACGTATGCGCTGGAGATCATCGGAGGAGGTTGCAGAAGGAAAAAATTTGGCAGGGACAACCAACAGGTCGCCATACACCATTTCAGCTGCCGAGACGTCTTTAGGAGTGGTCCTTAGTCCCAGGGGGACCCAGGGAAGCTGAGTAAACCAGTTGCAATCCTTGCAGCGGGATATCAAAGCTGCTTTGAGGGTGCGATGAAAACGTTCAACTATTCCATTGGCAGCGGGGTTGTAGGCAGTTGTCTGATGTAGGGTGATGCCCAGGAGATTCGCAAATGATGTCCACAATAGAGAGGTGAAAGTGGTACCCCTGTCAGAGTAATATGCTCAGGGATACCAAATCTTGCAATCCATCCTGAGAGTAAGGTAGATGTACATGAGGCGGACGTTGCAGTTTCCATGGGAATGGCTTCAGGCCAACAAGTGGAGCAGTCGATGACGGTAAACAGGTAACGATGTCCTTGTGATGTGGGTGGGGGGCCTACAACGTCGACGTGAATGTGTTCGAAACAACACTGAGGTTGAGGAAAGGTGCCCACTCCTGAATCCGTGTGTTAATGTACTTTGGAAGTTTGGCAAGAAGTACAAGCGCAGACCCAATTCTTAGCACCCTTAAAAATGCTGTGCCAAATGAGCTTCGTCTTCAGCAGCTGTGCAGTAGAACGGCACGAGGGATATGAAAGGCCGTGAATGAAATCAAACACCTGCCGGCGCATGGGAGCCGGAATTCAAGGTCGCCGTCTACCAGTACTGACGTCACAGAGGAGGGTGGTGTTGGAGTCTTCGAGGGGGAAGTCTTCCCAACGGAGGGACGTGCAGATGTCGTACATGCTTGATACTCTGGATCCTGGCGTTGGGCTTCAGCCAAGGCATTGTAATACAATCCCAGTTGAACAGCAGCCAACATGTTTCTTGACAGGGCATCGGCAACGGGATTCATTTTCCCAGGGACGTATTGAAGGGTGCAATTGTATTCAGCCACGGCGGAGAGATGTCAGCGTCGACGGGCGGACCAGGCGTCAGTCTGTCGAGTGAAGGCATGCACCAGAGGCATGTGGTCTGTGTGAATGACGAAGGGTGTACCTTCTAAGAAATGGTGAAAGTGACGGACAGCAAAGTGCACCGCCAGCAATTCGCGATCGAAGGTAGAATAACCCGATTCTGCATTGGACAGTATTCTGCTGAAGAGGGCCAATAGGGGGGGGGGGGGGCGAGACGTTGACCACCTGCTCGAGTACTGCACCAATAGCGACATCGCTGGCATTGGTGGAGAGAAGGAGAGGGGCATGTAGGATAGGAAAAGTGAGAGCTGCAGCAGTTGATAAGGCCTTCTTTGCATTGCAGAAGGCTGATTCTTGAAGGGTACCCCACTTCAGGTCCTTTGGCTTGCCCTTGAGGGAGGTGTAGAGGGGAGCAAGAGTATCGGCAAGGGCTGGCAGAAAATGGTGATAATAGTGGATCATGCCCAAGAATTCCTGCAGAGCTTTGACGGTCGAGGGCGCGGAGAAGTCCTAAACGGCTGCTACCTTCTCAGGGAGGGGATGGACTCCTTCGGGAGTGATGCGGTGCCCTAAGAACGACACTTCGTTGGCGCCAAAGCTACACTTGTCGTACCGGACTACAGAGCCGTTTTGTTGCAGGCGGTCGAGCACAATGCGCAGAGGACGGAGGTGTTCCTCTTTTGAGGAGGAGAACACAAGTATGTCGTCCACATAACATCCACAGAAGGGGAGGTCCCCTAAGATGCCATCCATGAGACGTTGAAACGTGGCCCCCGCATTACGAAGACCAAAACCGGAGTAATTGAAGATGTATGTACCAAACGGAGTGGAGATGGCAGTCTTGGGGATGTCTTTTGGGTTCATAGGCACCTGATAATACCCCTTCAGGAGGTCGAGCGTGGAGAAAACCTTCGCTTTGTGCAAGTAGGAGGTCACGTCGGCGATATTTGGGAGGGGGTAATGATCTGGTTCTGTTTGCATGTTAAGGCGCCTGTAATCCCTGCATGGACGGAGGGAGCCGTCTTTCTTCAGAACGATGTGTAAGGGTGACGACCATGGGCTGGAGGCTTTTTGCAAACGCCCATTTCCTCCATTTCGGCGAACGTCTGTTTGGCGGCTGCAAATCGTTCCAGTGCCAGGCATCTAAATTTTGCAAAGACTGGCGGTCCCGTCGTCTTGATATGGTGATAAATACCGTGCTTGGCAGGAGCCGTGGGTGTTTGGCGAAGTTCTTGACGGAAAACTTCCGGGTACGACGTGAGGAGGTGGGCGTAGGCATCTGTGGGTGTGCTGATGTTGAAAGCGAGGCTGGAAGGGGCGGGTTGAAGAGGTGTCGACAAGAACGAGTCTGCGTTGACCAATCGTCGGTGGATGACATCGACCAGAAGGTGGAAATGAGAGAGGAAATCCGCACCGAGGATTGGCTATGGACATCAGCAACGAGAAATTTCCAATTAAATTTACCGTTTCCAAACGATAATGTGAGATTCTCATAACCATAGGTGGGTATCGCAGATCCGTTGGCAGCTAGCAAGCGACGTCGGAAGACGTAGACAGACTACGTCGTGTCCTTGGCAACAGAAAACGACAAGCACCTGTGTCTACCAAAAATCACACGCCCGTTCCTGCATCATGTAAAAAGAAAAGATTAGAAACACGGGAGGCCACCGCCACGAGCGATGGCCTACTTACACGTTTTTTGGCCACTGACAATCCTTGGCACATTTCTTCGCGGTTGCCCCAAATCTGTTGTGGTAGTAGCAAAACTGCGGCAGACGGGAGGCAGTAAGTGGCTGTAGAAGTCGTTGTTTGGGGCGTGAGCGAGTGGTGGGTGGTGGGTGGCTTTGTCGCTGCTTCAGCACGTCACGTGGTAGGCGTGTATGTCCTACGGCATTCACGTCAGCTTCGGTTGACGTTGAATAGGTGCCCTCTTCGTCAGGAGTAGAGGCGTTGATGGAGGTTTTGAAGGTCGTGAAGTGGCTGTCCATAAGGGCTTCGGCTTTGGTCATCAAGTCCTTTATGGGTAAACTATCGACATCGGGTATGGCAGCGCGTACAGGTCCAGGTAAACGGCGTATCCAAAGGGCACGAAGTAGGTTCACCTCACGAGGAGATACGTCTGCGGCAGGTTGCAGGCGAGCGATACTGGTCATTTCCCTGAGGGGGAGGGAAGCCCATTGGTCCCCCAACAGTTGTTGAGAGAGCTGCAAAAGCTTTGCTATACGGGCGGCTGGTGACGGCGAGTACTGCTGTAGAAGGTATGTTTTGAGGGCATCATACACTATTGGGGTGTCTCCTTGTTCACAAAGGCAGTCGGATATTTCCGGGAAGGTGTCCTCGGGTATCGCTGCAAGAACATAATCTGCTTTGGTAGTTGAGCGAGTCACGCCCTTGATGCGAAACTGAACTTCTGCACACTGAAACCAAGCAAACGCCTCTCCCCTGGCGAACGACGAAAGTTTCAATGGGGCAACCACAGTGCCAACTTCCGTAGAGTCCGCCATGGTACCATCGACGGAGGGGCGAGGTGGGGTGGAATGCAGTAGGAGCGATCGACTTCCGGGGTTACCAATGTAACGAGCTGAGAGAAGGTTGTGACTCAAAGGCAGGACGAAAGCAACTGAGTAACTTTATTACAGATCACTCGCTTTTATATACATACTCAAACGCAACAGGAAATTTCCTGTTCAACCGACACCGCACCGGTTAACAGTTAACGATGAGAGAAACAGACATGTTATTTTAGGTTCTTCGCAGTGCACGGAGAGGGCAAAGATTCAAGCATAATATATACACAAAATGAAATGTTGTTACTATGTGCAGTCGTGTAACACAAGGTTGGTACAAACCCCTTGGTTTGGCTTGTTCTGGATGTAGTGCCATAAGGATCCAGTTCAGATCCCCATGCATCTCATTATGACCTCATTCACCGATTGTGTTGGTGTCTCAGTCACCAACATGAACTCTGGTGACTACATTAGAGTGGGTGAATTATGAAGAATCGGTCGTTGTTGGACAGGAAATTTTACTTGTTGAAATGAATCAGGGACGTCATCAGCTGGAACCTTTTCGACGAGATTGAATCTGCCACCCCCTGCATGCTCATCCAATGTGACCAGTAATCCCCTTCATTAAGCATGTGTATGATACAATCATTTCATTGATGTCAGTGGAGAAGTTAGTGGCCACATATATTTTCTTGGCATAGAGGTTTCTCTAGTGAACAATGTCCTCCCCAATAGGCAGCACAAGCATAGCTTGAAAGTAGTGGTAGGGGGTAAAGGTAGATACTAAGGCCGACTGCAAAGAGTAAGGCAAGTGATCGCGACCTATATCTTCCTCCTTTGACATGCGTTCCTTGGGCTTGGCAACAGTACTCTGTGCCATCCTCACTAGGGGTTGCTGGGTAGTCCTCTTCCTCTTTGCACTGGGTTCCCAGCTCTGGGAGTTGTTTGGGCCTCATCGGAGACACAAAACTTATATCAAGATAAACTAGCACTTCCAATAAACTCATTTAGAATGTAAGAAAATTTAACAGGTAGAAGGCTATACTATTCAACAATATTCATGAAAGGTAGTCAATATAAATAATTAAGTAAACTATCATAACTAGCATTTTTTACATACCAGATGCTGCTTTGGATAAGAGTTCCTTTTCGCATAAATCTTATGGGAAATCAGGATAAAGGGTCTCATCATCAGCGGAGTCCAGGAGGTCATCATCAACCTCGTTCTCACGCTCTTACTATTGATTTGGGACAGACAACCCACATGGGCTTGGCATTCTCAAAGGAATAAAAGCTGGTTGTTGGAAGATGGAAAATCTATAAGATATTAGTGATGGTTATCATTTTCAAATTTTGCAGTTACATGCTTTCTTATAAATGAAATAATGACCTTGCATTATCATCAGGAATATATATATATATATATATATATATATATATATATATATATATATATATATATATATATATATATATATATATATATATATATATATATATATATATATATATATATATATATACACGTATATATATATATATATATATATATATATATGTATATGTATATATATATATATATATATATATATATATATATATATATATATATATACATATACTGTATATATATACACACACACGTATATATATATATATATATATATATATATATATATATATATATATATATATACAGTATATATACACAGGTATTTCTGTCGTATAAACTTATCTCCAATGAAAATATCAATAAGCTATACTGAAATGACCAAGAAAGGTAATATTATTTCAATTCCCATTTTTCTGAATCACTGAAAATGCCATTATAAATAAAAATACACCAGTATGGTACACTGAAATTTTCATGATGAAAAAGGCATTATATACTATTAGGCTATGCTAACATAATAATTCAATAATATTTCCACCATAACAGTCAATAACTGAATGTAAATGTACATCGTATGGGCCACAATGAAGACCATAAATTGCCCGGTGGACTGAGCAGTATAACCTTTCCAGGTATAGTAAAGTTTCCCTTAAGAAAGGAGGCTTAACTCAACCCTGGTTTCCCGGTAAGACATCCAAATCCTGTGTGGGATTATGAGCAAGTGGTCGAACAAATTTCCCGTAATTTCTCCAATATCCCACAAATTTTAATCATACTGCTATGAAACTCAATCATATAGCTATACTAGGTTAATATATATATATATATATATATATATATATATATATATATATATATATATATATATATATATATATATATATATATATATATATTTACACACACACACAAACACACACACACACACACACACACATATATATATATATATATATATATATATATATATATATATATATATATATATATATATATATATATATATATATATATGTATGTATATATATATATGTGTGTGTTTATATATACTTGCATACATACATGCATATACATTCAAGAAATATAAATGGAAATGGGAAGGACGTATAATTTCAATGACAGATAATAGATGGATATTTAAAATAACAGAGTGGGTCCACTTATACACACACACACACACACACACATATATATATATATATATATATATATATATATATATATATATATATATATATATATATATATATATATATCTTTTATGAAAGTCAAGTTACACATATAGCAACCATGGTCCTAAAATTGAATGTCTGTATTCATTTTATATTTCATTTGTTTTCAGGGACCACCATCCTACAATTCAAAATTCATATGGCATAGAATAATAAATATATTTCTGAAGTTAGAGTCAATTGGCGAAGAGAAATAATTACATTAGAATATTTCAATTAATTAGCTGTTTAGATAAATATTTGGTATTATTTCACAATATATTGTTCCCCTTGTTCATCCAAAGGTTTATATTTATTTATTGGTTCCCGAGTCTTTGCAAAATTAATTACTTCATCGTCCTTTTTTATTTAATTTTAGTTTGCTGCACGAACAGCACCCCTCTACAAACAAAATATAAACCAATAGACAAGGAGTCTCAATATTGAGCAACAATTGGCTTTAATTGTTCTCTAACTTGAACATCAAAATAAAAGATTAACCACGCATTTTTTAAACAATCGTGATCAATATTGCCGCAATATGTATATACTCAAATACTGTGGTTACTATCATGATGATTAATTCAACAGGGACAACTAACGATAATGATTCACTGTACATGACGATAACGATGAGAAGGGTGATAACGATGGTGGGAAAAAAGGTTTCCCCATCGATATTAATTGCGACATCAAGGAGAGTAATAGGGTACTTATCTTGACCGCTGCCTTGGGTAGCTCCCCTAATTATATGGTCAACGTCCTTATAACCTTCCCTAATGTCTATAACGTAACACTTACGGCAAATGGCAATCGCAATTCCATTCCAGTAGTTGGTAGGCCTGCGGTTATGTTCCATGTCTCACCCTATCTCTACCTTGCTTGTATTTTAAGCTTTTATTTGACCAAGATAAAATTCACATATCCTATGCTTAGGTGTGTTACTTTATTACTTAAACAGGGTTGTGGTAACCTATTTGGTGACGTCCCTGAATGGTTATCGCCAGACTGGTGTTCGAGTCCCGCTCAAACTCGTTAGTTTCTTTGGTCGCTGCAACCTCACCACCCTTACCTGGCCCTCCTAAGTCTCAGCTTGGGTGGAGAGCAGGCTTAAACACTGATCATATGTATAGATGGTCAGTCTCTAGGGCATTGTCCTGCTTGATAGGGCAATGTCACAGTCACTTGTCTCTGGCATTCATAAACGGCCTTTAAGCCTTTAAACCACAGATTTCCGATAAATTTGTAATTGTGGAATTTCGTAGACCTTCATTTTTTTTAAATGCCTATGGATTTTCTCAAACCAGTATAAAAGTAAATCTATTTTATGGAATAAACGCACACAAACACACTTATAAATATATTGTATGAAATAGTAAACACACACACACACATATATATATATATATATATATATATATATATATATATATATATATATATATATATATATCATATATATCATATATAAATATATATATATATATATATATATATATATATATATATATATATATATATATATATATATATATATATATATGATAAATTTTGCACATTTTTACGTGTTTTTCATATTCAAATAAGCCATATATAGTTTGATATATTAATGTCTGGATTCTCTTAACGACCTCGGGATCAGAGCCCCAGGCGAAATCTCACAAAGACAAGAGCTTGGCTCCGGCCGGGAATCGAACCCTGGTCGGCAAGCTTATATAGACAGTGACTAACCCATTCGGCCGAATGGGTTAGTCACTGTCTATATAAGCTTGCCGACCAGGGTTCGATTCCCGGCCGGAGCCAAGCTCTTGTCTTTGTGAGATTTCGCCTGGGGCTCTGATCCCGAGGTCGTTAAGAGAATCCAGACATTAATATATCAAAATATATATGGCTTATTTGAATATATATATATATATATATATATATATATATATATATATATATATATATATATATATATACATATATATATATATATATACATATATATATATATATATATATATATATAATTTATAAACATATATATCTATTCATTTTATTGGGTGTCTGTATCCCATGGAAAAAGGATTTATTTCTATCATGGTTAAAAAAAAAAAGATATCTCTATAATAGCGGGAATAGATTAACGTGGTTAAGGGTTTGCGTACCACCATGATCAGCAAAGCTGTACTAGGTTGGTCTGCTGCGAGTGATCAGAGAAAAATCTCCTACCATGACCAATCCGCACTGCCAAGCTTGGTGATGAAAACTTGCCAAACCTCAGACATTAATTGACAAGTGTGAGTACTTTGTCTTAGCAGTGGACTAAATACGACTGCACTTGTTACTGTTCTTATTGTGTATATATAAATAGATATATATGGATACGGTCATGCTATAAATAAATGTGACTTTCTGTATTTATTATATTTCAATGGTAATAAAGTTATATAAAATGTTTTTGGGTTATAGTAACCCAGCAATTATATATATATATATATATATATATATATATATATATATATATATATATATATATATACATATATATATATATATACATGTGTATATATATATATATATATATATATATATATATATGTGTGTGTGTGTATATATATACATATATATATATATATATATATATATATATATATATATATATATATATATATATATATATATATATATATACACACACACACTCTTACAATATATATATCATCAGCCGCTGCCAGTCCACTTCAGAACAAAGGCCTCAGACATGTCCTTAAACTGGAGTTTGTTTATAGTCTTTCTATGCCATTCCACACAAGCAAATATTTTTAGTTCATCAATCTATTCTCTCATCTTCCTTTATTACACCAACCTTTATAATCAGGCTGGCTCTTTTTTTATTTTGTTTGAATTTTTGTGATGTTTTTGCTTGCAAGTCTTGGTATTTAAGCATGGTATGTTTCATAAGGTTTAATTACATTCACCTTGTCTCCCCGTTATAATGTAGAAGGCTACTGTCACAGGTCTTTCAATGCCAGTCCACACCAGCAAACTTCAGTGCAGGGAAGAGCAAGTGATAAGATGATAAAGCAAAACCGTTACAATGTACAAGGGTGTATGAAATATGTGCGGTACATGGCTATCCCTAAAAAATTAAAGACATGTGAAATAGGTGGCACTGCTCTGGAAAAGTGCACTATAGGTGGGTCATCTGGAAAGAGATATGCATGTTTTGGTCAATCAATGGAGACCAAGTCTTCTTTACCGCAAATGTTGATTAAGAAAGCCTTCGAAGCATGACAGATTACGAGGAACGGGCCTGTGTAAGGGGGCTTGCTAGTGTTGTTGCACAGGAAAACGTACGTTACTGGCTACAGATATGTCGGTATGTATTGCTTTGCTTAGGGCTCGTAAGTCTTTCTGCAAAGAGTAAATTTTTCCACAACTTCACGTAGGCGCTGGAGATTATCTGGGTTGTAGAAGGAAAAAATTTGACAGGAACGACCAACAGGTCACCATACATCCTTTCAGCTGTCGAGACATCCAGGCCATCTTTGGGAGTGGTTCTTAGTTCCAGGTTGACTCAGGCAAGCTGAGTAACCCAGTTGGAGTTATTGCAGCGAGACATCAAGGCTACTTTTAGGGTGCGATGAAAACTTTCAACCATTCCATTGGCAACAGGGTTGCAGGCAGTTGTCTAATGTAGGGTGATGCTCAAGAGATTCACTAATGATGTCCACAATTGAGAGGTGAAAGTAGTACAATTGTCAGAGGTAATATTCTCATGGATACCGAATCCCACCATCCACCCTGAGAATAAGGCAGATGTACATGAGGCAGATGTTGCAGCTTCCATGGAAATGGTCTTAGGACGAATGAAGATGTTAATAACGACAAACTGGTAACGATGTCCTTGTGATGTGGGTAGGGGACTTACTACGTCAATGTGAATATAAGCAAAGGGACGGTGAGTTTGAGAAAAGTTGTTCACTTCTGAATCCAGGTGTCGATGTACTTTTGAAGTTTAGCATAAAGTACAGGCATGAACCTAATCTTTGGCACCCATAATAATGCCGTGCCGAAAAAATTTTGTCCTCAGTAGCTGTCCAGTTGATCGGTGTGAGAAATGTGAAAGGCCATGAATGAAATCTAACGCCTGTCGGCACATGGGAGCAGGAAACTATGGTCGTGGCCTACTAGTACTGACATCACAGAGGAAGGTGGCATTGAAGTCATTGAGGGGGACGTCTTCCCAATGGAGGGACGTGCAGGATGTTCTATATACTTATTACTCTGGATCTTTTCGTAAGGCTTCCGCTAAGGTGTTGTAATCTAAACCCAGGTGGATGACAGCCAATGTATTTTTTGACAGGGTGTCGGCAACGAGATTCATTTTCTAAGGGATGTGATGAAGGGTGCAATTGTATTTAGCTATGGCGGAGAGATGGCGCCGTTGACGGGCGGACCAGGCATCGGGCTGTTGAGAAAAGACGTGCACTAGATGCATATGGTCTATGAGAATGATGAAAGTCGTACCTTCTAAGAAGTGACGAAAGTGATGGAAAGCCAAATGCACCATCAGCAATTAGTGGTCGAAGGTAGAGTAGCCGTATTCAGCCTTGGACAGTTTTTCTACTGAAGAAGGCCAATGGGCATTCACCACATGTTCAAGTACTGCACCAATAGCAACGTCGCTGGCATCAGTGGAGAGAAGCAGAAGGGCATGTGGTACGGCAAATGTGACAGCAGCAGCGATTGGTAGGGCATTCTTTGCGTTGCTGAAGGCCACTTCTTGAAGGGGAACCACCTTCAGATTTCTTAAGGGAGCCATAGAAGGGGCCAAGAATGGCAGTGATGGCTGGCAGGAAACAATGATAATAGTTGATCGTTCTCAAGAATTCTTACAGTGCTTTGACGCTCAAAGACATGGGGAAGTTCTGAACGCATGGTACCTTCTCAGGGAATGGACTCCTTCAGGAGTGATGCGGTGCCCTAAAAATCATTCTTCATTGGTGCCACAAGTACATCTGTTGTACTGGACTACAAGGTCTTCCAGTTGTAGGTAGTCAAACATGATACGTAGGTGATGGAGGTGTTCCTCATTGGAGGAAGAGAGCACAAGTATGTCGTCAGCATAACACACACAGAAGGGGAGATCCACGAAGATGCATTCCATGAAGTGTTGAAAAGTGACCACAGCATAACAAAGGCCAAAACAGGAGTAATTGAAGGTGTACGTTCTGAAGGTGGTGGTGATGAGGATCTTTGGGATGTTGTCTGGCTTCATAAGCAACTGATGATACCCCTTCAGGAGATCGAGCGTGGAGAAAAGCTTTGCTTTGTGCAAGTAGGTCACATCAGCGATGTTTAGGAGGGGTTAGTGATCCAGTTCTATTTGCATGCTCTGGCACCTGTAATCCTCACACAGACGCAGGGAGCCGTCTTTCTTCAGGACAACTTATAAGGGTGATGACCATAGGATTAAGCCCTTTTGGTTTAGCAGCTGCCAAACAGTCCGGTGCTAGACGCCTGAATCTAGTAAACACTGGGGACCCCATTGTCTTGATATGGTTGTATACAGTATACCGTGTTTCGCAGGAACCGTAGGTGTTTGGTGTAGTTCTGGATGAAAGACTTCCAGATATGACAGGAGGAAATGGGCACAGGCATTCGTGGGTGCGCTGATGTGGAGAGCGAGGTTGTGGTAGGGGGGGGAGTGGAAGAGGTGTTGACGAGTAAGAGTCTGCAGTGACTAACCTTCGGTGAGCCACATCAACCAATAAATGTAAATGTAAGAAGAAATCCGCACTGAGGATTGGTAATGTGAAGTAATCAATGCAAAACATCCAATGACATCTGGTGCTTCCAAATAATAATGAGAGGTTCTAATAACCCGATATAAGGATCACAGATCCGTTTGCTGCTAACAGGCGGACTTTGGCAGGCTTAGACAGACTACGTTGTGTACTAGAGAGTGGCCTTGCTAGAAGAGAATGGCAAGCATCCATGTCTACCAAAAATTGCCCGCCCGTATCTGTATCATATAAAAAGAAAAGATTAGTGACAGGGGAGGCCACTGCCACAAGTGATGGCCTACTTAAACATCTTTTGGACCCTGACTATCATTTGCACCTTTCTTCGCAGCAACCCCAAATCTGGAGGGCTAGTAGCTTAACTGTTGCCGATAGTCATCAGTAAGAGGCAGTAGATGTCGTTGGTTAGGGCGGGAGCGAGTGGTGGCATATGTGGGTGGTGGGCGGCTTTATCACTGCTTCGACAAGTCATGGGGTGGGTGTTTGTATCCTACATACTATCGCATTCACATCAGCTCCAGTCGATGTTGAATAGTTGTCCTCTTCATCAGAAGTAGAGGCGTTGATGGGGGACGTGAAGGTCGTGAAGTGGCTGTCCATAAGGGTGTTGACTTGTGTAATCAGGTCCTTCATGGGCAAAATATCGATATTGGGCATGGCAGTGCAGGTTCAGATAAGCATCACACCCAAAGCGCACAAAGTAGTTTCACCTCACGAGAAAAGCTGTCTGTGGCAGGTTACAGGCAAGCAATACTGATCATTTCCCTGAGGACAAGAGAGTTGTTAATATTAGCTATACAGGTGGCTGTCGATGGCGAGTACTGCTCCAGGAGTAATGTTTTGAGGGTATCATACTCTATTGGGGTGTCCCCTGGCTTGCAAAGCCAATCACAGATTTCTGGGAAAGTGTCCTTGGTAATCGCTGTAAGAATGCAGTCTACTCTGGTGCTTGAGTGAGTCATGCCTTTGATACAAAACTGGATTTTGGCACACTAGAACCAGGTGAACATTTCTCCTCTGGTGAAGAGCGGCAGTTTTATTGAGGCGGTGTGTGTTGAAGAGTTAAGTTCGGTGGGCAGCACTGTAATACTAAATCAAAGCAGTGAAGTGTGAAGCGTCAGGGAACTAATCCTTCCTCCTGAGGTCACAAATGTGCGATTGGGCCATTAGGTTATAACTGAGAGGCGAGTTGAATGCATCTAAACTTTATTAAACCGACATTAAACTTAAATACCATGACTTGAGCAAGAACGTCAAAAAAAAATTCAAACAAAATAAAACATGAGCTAGCATGCTAACACAGGTTGGTGTATTGACAGTGCAGGAAAGAGCAATTGATATGATAAAAAAGCAGAACTGTTAAAGTATGCAAATGGGTATGAAGCACGGGCGGTACAGACCATAAATCGACTCAAGTGGAAGGACATGTCTGAGGCCTTTGTTCTACAGCAGTGGACTAGTAACAGCTGATGATGATGATGATGATGATTTATATATATATATATATATATATATATATATATATATATATATATATATATATATATATTATATATATATATATATATGTCATAATTCTTGTATGAATATATGTGTTGTACGTCAAGGTAAATGAACTTTTTAATCTTGAGAATTCCACGCAACCTATAATTCAGCATGTTGTTGAAGCAAGGTTGCAATTTGAGAGCGAGGGGTAGTTAGTTGCCTTTGTGTGTTCAAATAGACAAGGCGCTCGCCTGAGAGTGTCCGTTGTAGTGTACTTTTAAACCTTTTGTAATAAAGTGAAAAAACCCATGTCCCGATGTCTCATTAGGGATATATATATATATATATATATATATATATATATATATATATATATATATATATATATATATCAACTTTGTTACATACTTTTGCACCGAGGTGACTGTTGATTTATTTCTTTTAACAGAAATAAAAGGCTCCTTTCTAAATTTCTCTTATTTACAAACTTAATTTCAGAATAAATTAGATCTTAACTTTGCTACGCTTTTCCTCGGATCTCATTAGTGCTGTAATGAATATATCTGGAACTATTGTAAAGTCGATGGAATAACCAAATTAAGTCTTTTTATATTCTACGTTTTATCTCATTTCTGTTCGGCATCACATGTGACTCCTGGTCGAAGAAAATCTCTTAAATTATTTCTTTATATCAAATCTCTAATACTCATTTCCTATATTGGAGTCGAACTGACTAAATGTCAAATTCCTTCATTAAATATATAAATTACTTCTGAAAAAGAAAAAAAAAACAAAAAACAAAAAAACATATATCCGTCCCCAAAATACGTGGATGATTGTACTTCATCTAATGGTTACCTTGCATATTTTTTTAATGCACTTTTACAGATGGTATGATTGGATACTTGCATGATAGCACTTCAGCAGATGGTATGTTTAGCTAATTTGATGATAGCACTTCAAACGATGTTATAATTAGATATTTTGATAATAGTACTTCGGGAGATGGTATGATTAGCTAATTTGATGATAGCACTTCAGAAAATTTTATGATTAGATATTTGATGAAAGCACTTCAGCAGATGGTATGATTAGATATTTAATGAAAGCACTTTAGCAGATGGTATTATTAGATACTTTAATAATAGTAATTCCGCAGATGGTATGATTAGATATTTGATTATATCACTTCAGGATATGGTAACAATACAAACTTTGCTGATAGGGCTACAGGAGATGATATGATTAGATATTTTGATGATAGTACTTCAGCAGAAGGTATGATTATATAATTTGATGATAGTACTTCTGCAGATGCTATGATTAGATATTTTGATGATAGTACTGCAGGAGATAGTATGATTAGATGCTTTGATTATATTACTTCAACAGATGGTATAATTACATACTTGGAAGGTAATACTTCAGGGGTTGGTATGATTATATACTTTGATGAAAGCACTTCAGCAGATACTCTGATTAGATGTTTTGCTATAGCACTTCAGTAGTAGATATAATTAAATCCTTTGATGATAGTACTACAGCAGATGGTATGATTAGATAATTTGATAATATTACTTCAGCATATGATTAGATAATTAGATGAAAACACTTGAGCAGATGGTACGATTAAATACATTTATTATAGTACTCCAGGAGATGCTCTGATTAGATGCTTTGATGATAGCACTTCAGCAGATGGTATTATTAGATATTTTGCTGATAACTCTTTGGCAAATGGTAAGATTAGATACTTTGATGATAGCAATTCATCAGATGGCATTTTAAGATAATTTGATAATAGCACTTCAGCAGAAGGTAGCAATTAGATGTTTTGACGGAAGCACTTCAACACATGATAACATTAGATAACTTGCTGATACCATTCGGCAGATGGTAACATTTAGATATTTACATGATTACATTTCCAAACATGGTAACATTTACATATTGCGATGAAAATAATTAAGCAGATGGTATTATTTTGATAATCTGATAATGCCAGTTATGCAGATGGTATCATAAGGTACTTTAATGATAGCACTTAAGCAGATGGTAACATTAGATACGCTGCAGCTTATAGTATCATTTAGATGTTCTGCTTAAAGAAACGTGATGGATACTGTATTGGTTTAGTATTACCCCAACAGGGGGCAACTGTCAGATAATTACAGCATTTCGATAGCGGCACCGCAAGCTTTAAATAGCATATGAACAACGCTGTCACTGTAGAGATATCTTCCTCATATCTAGCATATATAACCGCCAGAGCGTCTCCAATTAAATGGTTAATTAACCTACCGAAGGGTAATCGCTTGACGTTAGCCTCGCATAGCCTCTGTCTCCTGCAGAACGTCTTGATTAACTATAACAGTAACTTGAGAAGTAATTATGGACCTCTCTCCCAAGACTGATTATAATACAGTCACGTTAATTTCCTGGGAGAATTTAGATATCTCGATGCATGTTAATTTGTGATTCCGCTCCCCACGCCAGGAACTTTATTTCAGTCGGATATGCTGAATTATGGATGATCTTAGACGTATCTTTGATGTGCCTTATAATTGCAACGTATATCTTCCTGTGTGTGCGTGTGTGTTTGTGTGTGTGTGTTTGTGTGTGTGTGTGTTTGTGTGTTTTAGATCGTTTGAGACATGTTCAATAGAATGGGCATTATGGAAATAATTGTTTGTTTGGTTTACATGATTACATAGTTTTTATTATCATTATTATGATTTTTATCATCATTGTTATTATTAAGTGTTTTAGTGACGTATATTTTCTATTAGAATTATTGTTGTTTGATATCTTCCTTACCTACATAATATGAAAACACTGTGAGGACTTCTAACAGAAATCCAAAGTGTTCCCAACTTGCCACAAATTTCTAAAGGAGCCAACATATACACTCAGGACAACTTCACCATCCTTGTGAGCTAATGAGGTGGGGTTCGGAGGAGCCTCTATGTCTATCTGCTGAGTCATCAGCAACCATTAGTACTAGCTTGGGTGGAGAGGGAGTTTGGGAGCTGATCATATCTCTATATGGTCAGTTTCTAGGGCATTGTCCTGCTTGGTAAGGATATGTCACTGTCCCTTTAATCTCTTTAGAGTGCATAAATTTTTCACCTAGAATGAATCGGACGTGGTCTGTCCAGTACGTGCCATACTTTGGTATTTTTACATTAATTTTCAATAAAAAAAAAAATATTTTTCAGGCCTCAAAATTATATTCTTCATGTATACCTTCAATATCTGACCACAACTGACTTATGCCAAAAAAAAAAAAAAAAAAAAAAAAAAAAAAAAAAAAAAAAAAAAAAAAACCACGTTATCTACTAGTGCAGCGTTCAAGAAGAATCCGAGAAAAGTTGACAAAGTGATTAATGTAAAGTACGGCCAAACAAAACAAACTGTGTGGAATTTGGGGACATGAGTTGCAAAGTTAGTTTCATTAATCGCCACCAATTGATTAAGAAAATTCTTTCTAAAACTCCCTCTCCTCCAGCCACTCGTTTCTGGTCCTTCTATCACTGACAGTAACTGCATTAAGATTTGGAAGTTTTCGTTGCTGGTTTAAAAAGAAAGTGGTTGAGTCAACACACCACAACGTCGGAATGTTGATCTTTCGTGATGAAGGAGTGAAAAAACTCGCTCCCCAAGAGGTTCTTAATTTGTTATCTCAGCTGATAAGAGGGATTTGTTGGGCCAAGCAAATGACTCATTTTCTCCTCGCTTCATTTTGTCATTTTCGCCCTCTACTTTTAACTTTCTTTTACTATTTTTGTCTGATGGAAGACTGCAGTGTATGTTAACAAGGGTGGTTTAATCGGATAACGTTTTGGATACTTCAAAATTATTAATATCTTTTGAGTGTTGAAAATTGTTTAATTAATGGTATTGTTCCTTTCGTTGTTGCTAGTTGGTTAGCTAATCATATATTCCATTGTTTATTAATTTTCTTTTAGGGTAAACCTGCGTTACCCAGTGATAACTTATGCATTATTATTACTATAATTAATGGTCATTCACGCTTGAAGGGAAACCCAGCATATTGTATATTTTCGTTTAGACGGTAAATCCTTTGAAGCGTAAACTACTTAACAACCCTTTCAGAACTATCTGCTGGTGGTCTTGTTTTTTACAGTAACACGAAAGCTAAAGGAAACACCGCCAGCAGAGAGAAGGGGAGTTGAAAGGTTTTCGTACTGGACGGACAGCTGGCTATTACAGAAGTAATGATATCCAGAGTTTGTCGAAGTCGTATAATGGAGGAGTAACATATACCCGCTTTTCTCCGCCATCCTGCACAAGACGAGACCAGCCATAAGCGTCGTAACATCAGGACACTATCTTCGGAAAATTTCCGAGGAATTGAATTGATAAGGTACGTCATTACGAAAGATATGCTGACTTCTGAAGTGATTCCCTGTCAATTTGTTTATCGTGGATAAATATTCCCTTGCTCGATTCCCAATTAATAAACCCTGTGGATTTGGTATTTAAACTACTCGTAATTTGTCACTGCTGTAACTTTGTGTGTTACCATATGAAAGTCGTTAGGATTAGAGACAGTTTTTGCTTTATTAGCCAATGTTGTTGTTTACTTCGTGCGGAAGTTTTCGGATCGTTAGGCCTTTCGTGGTTAGGTGGTTGCCACGTTAAATTGGAGGCAGAATTATGTAGGATATATATCTTTTATTGCTCAGAACTCAAATTAATTGTAAAGTTAACTACTGCGTTTATCGACTTGAGTGAAATAGCAGAGCTTGCGCCTTTACCTTAAAAATCGTATTGCATTTTACTACAGTTATTGAATTATGGAGTGATTTAGCAGAACTTGCCCATGCCTTCTAAAAAACGTATTTTGGTTATGTCCTCTGGGTTTCTTGAATAGCGAGAAGGATAGGAGAAGGAAGACAGCATACCTGTAGTTACTTCTGACACAGGAAAATCCTTCTCTCCGACAACAAGCCCACCAGCAACCAGTTCTAAATTTAACTTCACATGGAAGTTCAACCTTTCATTAAAGTGAACCTTTTTTGATGGACTTGTTTCATTCCTTCCATCGTACAATTTTCAAGATGGAGCCCAAGTAAGAAATTTGGTTGCTGGTTGGTTTCGTTGAGGGGACACCCTAAAAAGCGGTACCAAGGGACGGGACGGACCGGGACCACCGGGACGAGATATATAAAAGGCTCAAATAGCAGATTTTGTATAAAACACTATAATCTATTATAATGTGAGGTAATTACGTTCAACATGCTGATTGCTATGGCCTTGTATTGATGGTAAAATGACACTAAAGAATTATTAATTTTTCTTTATTACATTGATATAATATATAATAATTTTACAATTTACACAGATCCATGTGGCATCAGAAAATGATTTTTACAATATTTTTAATCAATAGATGCAAATAACAATTTTATTACTTATGTTTATAATAGAGCTTTAAATACAAGCATATTTAATGTTTATAATTTTTTGGCACTTTTAAAGGTCTCAGTTGCACCAGAAAATGATTTTTACTATATTTTTAATCAATAGATGCAAATAACTATTTTATTAAAATTATGTACACAATAGTTTCAATTACAAGCATATTTAATGTTTATTATTTTTGGGAACCTTTATAGGTCCCTTTGACTTACAATTTACACAGAGCCATGTTGCACCAGAAAATTATTTTTCATTTGAACATCCTTGGTGAAACCATTTAAGGCATCTATTGCAATTTACCATCAACGACCCAGTGATGTTGGCTAAGCCACAGGGACAGTCTATATTTATTATAAAAATTTCCACAATGAAGTCTTTGGCATGTACAACATTCTTTGGAAAAGGTGTGAATTCCTCCTTGTCACTACAATCTATTAAATGCTGTCGTGCTAGTTCCATATTAAATGTCCAGTTTGATGATTTTTTATCCAGTTCAGGAAAACCATTAACACAAAATTCTACCATATAGGCAATAGCGAAGACACTACAGTCCAATGAATCGGGGTTCTGTCTTTGTAGATGGGGCACATACACATGTAAAGTCTTCTTGCCTGATCCATAAATAGCAGACAACTGCAACCTCACTGAAGCTGATATTTCTTTGCAATACAAGCTGTCCAAAAGGTACACTTTTCCATCCTTTCCCTGCAGTGACATGACCCAATGGTAACTTCCATTGTAGTGTATTTGTGCATTTGGCGGTGTTCTTGATTCCATTTTATTATCATAATTCCATTCCACTGTATGGCTGTTCCTTTCTGGCGCTAGCAGTGTGCACTGAAAGCCGTTGATATCTGGGATCTGATGTTGTAGTATAGTGTTGACCTTTGTCATTATGTCAGAAGTTAAGGGAGTATTTCCTAATATCTGTTTGTCAAGAGTTTGAACCATGGGGTGTTCTGAGGGATCTGCAGGAGGGAGCTCATCATCTGAAATGTCTATTTGAGGTTGTGGAGGTGAATGCTGTGGTGAATCTGGTAGTTTTAATTTTGATTCAGCTGGTACGTCAGATGTTAACTTTGCCTTCTTTTGCATTGGACATTCAAAGGCAACTTTTCCTTTTACATCTTGGTGTGCGGTGCCTACTTCTGTTTGTAACAGTGAAGGGTGTTGAACATTGATTTGGGTGCAGGTAACTGTCTAGTTCAGTGAGGTCTCCAGACAGGCCTGTCTGGCTTAATCCTATAACAGAGTCAGGTGCTGGCAGGTAATCATATTTCCTGGGATTCTTCGTCCCGGATTTTTTATCCTGGCCCAGTCGAGTGTTCTTTCTTAATCTTGAGAGATTTATTGTTCGCTTCTTCTCTTCAAGTGGCAACCCAACAGACAATTTAGCAGCCATAATGTGGTAGCATTCTGTTGTTGATGTGCAAATGCAAGATTCTTTTGGAAATAGGGTAACAGTGTAACATTTGCCATTTGTGCCCTTCACCACAAAGCAGCCCATATGAGGAATGTGTTCAACATTCTTGTTTTCAAGTGCTATTCGGGCCATTGATAACTGGCTTAGTGGTTGATTCCTTGGGACTCCTTCCTCCTCCTGACTTCTCTCTGTTACCTGTGGAGGGTTGCCATCGTCATCAATTTTCCTACCATCACTGCTTTCTGACATGGCCGCTTGCTCACTGGGGACCACATTCTCCTTGTTCAATTCGCCATTTGAAGAGTTCTTGGTTGATTCCCTGATAAACTGTATAATGTTCTCTGGAGTTAATAGTCCACCCATTGAAGGAATGTCCTCTTTATCTATGATGCAGTTGCTGTATATGGATTTCAATGTGCACTATCCCAGGTTTGCCCTGCCTCTCATGATTTTCATAGTGAAATACCTTTGGAGATGCCACAGTGCCAATAAGACACAGTCTATTGGTTGTCTTTTCCAACCTGTCAAGTCCTTCAGACCTCTATTAGACATGACAAGGCTTTCTGACACATTGTTTGTCACTCCAGTAAATGTATTATATAATCCAATATCTTCCAACAGCCATCGTCCAGCATGATTTAATATGCTTGGCTCTAACTCCCTCTTGAAATAAGTAAGAAATGGTTCACTCCATGTTTGGGACACATCACTGAACCTGTTTTCATAGGCCAACATATTTTCAGCTTCAAGTAGCTCTGTTGGATGGGAAACATATATTGCTGCATCATCATTTATTCCTCCATGCTTCTTCAACCGAAACCTTATATCCCTTTTCAGATGATTCCAGCAGTGCAACATTTGACTGTTTGATAGTCTCTTTTATGGCACTGGTGATTCCTTCTTCACGGTCTGTAATCAGTACAGTTTTGGAGTTACGAAGCTTAGGGATAACCCCTGTCAGTATCCTGAAGAACACTGCATGGTAACGCTGGAACTTGCACTCATGAATGAAGAAGGCAACAGGCACAATTGGTTCACCAGCAAATAATATATGCTTGACACAGAGTTGATACATAAGTCACCCAGATTGAAAGTGGTATCATAAAACAAAGCCACTGGTTCTTGAAGCGTGAGCTTCAGCATCTTGTCCAGTTCAGAAGCAATTGATTTCAGTGTTGCTACACACAGCAGATCGGGAAATACTGTTATGTGGCGGACAAAGTCGTCAATGTTGTAACTTAGCTCCAGTAGATTATAAACATCATCCTGTGTAAGTCTCTGTTTTCTGTCTATACATTCTTTGGCATTGGAAACCTGTTTCAGATTCCGTGGGTTGAGAACACCTTGGTCATTGCCATCTACAGGTTTCACCAGCAATTGTTTATAAACTTTGGCTGGTTCAGAATTCTGTACTTTTTCTTTGATGGAAATCATTACAGAAGGAGCTGTCTGTTGGAATGGCACTTTCTTTCTGGAATTCCCATGTGGGCGTTGTTTGAACTTTGTCTCATCTCCCATATAATGTACAATAACAATGTTAGGCTTTGTGAACAGTATATAGACAAATTTGGTGAATTCAGCGCTTGACTGTTGTTTCCCATCCACATTAGGTAAGCTTGTGTAGTAATAGGTTTTCTTTAATTTTGGGTCTTTCCTTGGCAGCTTTGTTATCCCATTATGGCACCACATGTATCCATCAGCTTTCCAGTCCTCACCAATCTCTTTTGTGTCATACACGTAAATTTTCCCTGCTTTTGGGTTTACTGCTCTTGTAGCTGAGATGCGTCTTTCACAGTTGTCAGCTATCTCTGCAACCCGCTCAAAACTCAGTGACTCTCGTGGACCAGTGGTTAAAAAAAAACTGTTGCTAGTGGATCCCCTCCCACCTGACAGGTCACAGGACCCAGCACAGGGTAGTGTGCTTCTGCCAATGGCTGTATAGGCCTTACCCTGGTAAGCCTGAAACATACAAACGACACATGCATGTCATGTAGTTTTAGGAAGTGAAGTGAATAATTTCCTTTTAGACCAAAAACTGCATTTTAATATAGTATTATTACATAAGAAGGGTGCCTCATCAAAACAGCACAACAATATGTAATCTCATCATAGTTTATCACATTATTAAATAAAAAACTTACCTAGGTATTCCATATGAGTTCTTCACAGGGACGTTCTTCATGGCAGTAGCAGTAACAATTTAACAACATTTTTCACTTGACCTGATATATATACTACTTCTACCAGAAGGAATTGTAATTAATACATTACCTTTAATGACTTTGTACATGTCCGATATAAGTTTTGATGATATGTAATTACCAATGAGTTTTTACACTTTTAAGTCAATCACAATTACGTTGATACAAAATATATCATTTTAATATCAGTTACTAGGTACTTGCAAATAGGTACTTTCACTTTATAACAATTGGGTAACTTTTTAAAAAAAAATAATTAATTAGATACATATGGCTTAAACACAATTTAACAAATTTATTAGACCTAAAATGTTTACTGTGATTTTTTATTGAACCTTTTATTAAGCCTATTACAATTAGGCCTATTACAATTAGGCCTATTACAATAAATTGACAATGGTCCCATTGGTCCCCGCCATGTCCCGTTTAACATAGCAAGTCCCGCCTTTTAGCTCTTCCCGGTGGTCCCGGTCCATCCCATCCCTTGGTCCTGCTTTTTAGGGTATCCCCTCGTTGGGAGTAGGATTGGCGGAGAGAATGACGAAAGTACGAGAATTTTCGAATTTATCAGTGTTAAAATTTTGTTTATAATTGAAGGTGTCCTTGAATTTTACCTAGTTTAAATTTTGGTTTTGGTATTGTCATGAAGCTGTCAATTCTAGGACATTCTTATGTTAGAGGTTTGGAGCTGAGGGTTAATAGCTCAACAATTGTGATTGAACAGACACCTTTGATGTTCAGTTTCTTGGTGTTCCTGATGCCACATTTAATAATTTTTTGAATAATCTAGCTCTCCTAGAAGACTTTTTCCCATATAACCCTGATTATTTGTTGGTAATTTTAGGAGGTAATGATTTGAAGTCTCATGTAGATTTGTCAGTGGTAAAGAATAATTGCAAAAAATTTTACAAGATTCTGAGATCCAGGTTACCAAGATCTTGTATAATTTCATCTCAAATTGAAATCCGATTTTATGAAAGGAGAAATTGGTTTGATAGCTCATGCGTGGAAGAATTAAAGTTAATGAGGCGATATCTCAATAAATTTATTAATAAGTTGAGTTTCAAGAATTATTTGTTCAGAGTAGAGGGACCAGGTAGATTAGATGATAGAAGGTTATACAGGGACGCCGCACATCTAAACTCTGTTGGGTTAGATCTTCTCTATAGATTGATCTATGATTGTCTGAAATATTGTATTGATAGCAATCAGCAAAGATGTTGGAATTATCGCTTTTGATAAATGCTCGGAAATACATCCGCAGTCAAGTGACTAAGAATGTTAATCAAATTGAAGAATGTAAATTGGGTTCAGAAGTTGACCGGCGATCACTTATCTCTAAATTTCATGGATTTGCTGAAGACCTGAATGTTTATAATTCTAAAATAGCTAAGTTATTATGGGCAGAAGAGGAAGATGTTCCAAAACTGGATATTGAGTTGGAAGCTTGTGAGAGCTACTTGGATAAAATACTTTTTTTATAGCAACTCTTGAGCCTACTAAAGATTCAATTCCTCCCCATTCTGTACTTGAAGAAGCTAGAAGCCTTTTGAAAAGCTCTACAGCTCCTTTATCTGCATTTAAAAGTGTAGAGGGAGAAAACAGAGAAATTTCTCTATGAATTTGAAGAGGTTATTAAAACCTTTAAGTACACTCAGAGACAAATTACTGCCGCTGAAGTAACAAGTGTCAGGTCATGCATCCATACTACTCAATTCACTTGAAACAGACAAACAGACATATGAAGATGCAAAATTAATTTTAAGGTCTGCTTTAGCATCCCCTAGGTTTCATTAGTTCACCTTAATAAAATAGTTGACAGATATGAAAATGCCTTACCAAACAGATCCATTTGCGTACATTGGTCAGATGAAAAATTTCATGGAATCTGTCAAGTTGTTGAAAATGGAAGTACACGATTTTTTTAACTACTTCTTTTGGAATGGCATGAACAGCACCTTCCAATCTCAGCTAGTAAATATTACCAGTAAGTCGAGGCCCTCCCTTTCAGAAATTAATGATAACATTTTTTAAGCATGTGAACGATATGCCATAGCATTTCAGAAAATTGATACAAAAGTTAAAAAGTTGCCCAAAACTTCAGAGACTGTTAATCTAGCCCCTAATGTGAATGTTGAAGGGCAGCCTACTAAGGCGAAATGCTCTTCATGTGCTTATGACAGAGCAACTGATGATCACCAAGTTTTCAAGTGCCCGGTTTATAATAGTAATAAGGCAAAGGTGGATAAGCTGAAAGAGATTGGAGGTTGCCTTAAGTGCGCCAGTTCCTCTCATTCTGCAGGTTTGTGCAAATTTAGACTTCATAAGAAATGCAGAGGTTGTATTGGCTGGCAAGCCTCATTTCTCTGCATTAAAAAATTAAGATTCCCCAAAAGGAGAGGTAGTCAATGTTAGAAGTCTTAATATAAACTCCAATTTAGTTAATGAGAAATCTGAAAAGGTTTCCACGAGGGTAGTATTTTCAGTAAATGCTCTTCAGTGTAATAGTAATAGATCTGCCCTACCAACTTTTACTTGTCAGCTAGAGGACCATACCCAAATAAGAGGTTTGCAAGACTCGGGCTGTCAGTGTAATTTTATTACGGACAGAGCGGTTAAGAAGATTCCTTTCAAAGTTTTGAGGAGAAATATGAGTCTTACTGTTAATGGTTTTAACTCTGCTACTAAATCATATAATACAAAGGTTGTGGAACTGAATTTAAAATTTGGACAGGAAATATGCAAGGTGGAGGCCCTATGTGTACCTTATATAAATGTAAATTTGAAGTTGCCAAATAATGCGGATGAGTTAAATAGCATAGATTTCATCCTAGGCACTAACTCTGCTCACTGCACTATGGTGTCAACAGTTAGGTTTGGAAAGAATAGTCCTTCAGTATAGTTTCAAACTTCTTTTGGAGTAATGATTCTTGGTAATGTTAACACAATGTTAAATTTGCATTGCCTTCCTGATTTAAATGCAGTGAAAACTTCAATTACTTGTAAGTCGGATGTTGCTCAGTTGGATGTATGATGTCTTGATTCCATTGGCCTTGGATTAAGTAAATTTAATGATGAATCTATATTGGAGCATGAGGAAATGGTGGTAGAAGCAAATTTTTTGGTTTTAAATGAGAACGGGGGCATAAATGAGAAAGCACTACAAAGGGCAACCAAGCAAATGTTGGAATATGACTGCAAAAGGATCCTTAATTATGATAAGGAAGAGAATGAGACATCTGTGGAACTCTATGATTCTCTAGTAAGATATGCACTTAACAATGCCACTGTTAATGAGGATGGAAGAATATCAATGCCACTGCTATGGAACAGTAAGGTGTCCCACTTACTTGGTAAAAATTATAAACTAGCTGAAGCAGTGTTAAAGTCAAATTTAAAGAAGCTTTGCAAAAGGGAGATGCATCTGAAACTCATGGATTAAGTCATTAAAGAACAAGAAAATTTAGGAATAATTGAAAAGATACCAAACCTTAAGCATTACCTAACATCCTGAACATAGTTTTTTACCCCATATGGGGGTGTTTAAATTTGATCGAGAGACTACAAAATGCAGAGTAGTATTTCTATCAAACATCTTTGAGGTGGACCCTAAAAAACCCATGACAGTAAGCCATAACCAGGCAATTCATCCAGGGCTGTCGTTAAACCAAAAGTTAAGTTCAGCCTTACTTCACTAACGATTTGGTTTGAAGATATTGTGCTTTGATCTCAAAAAGGCTTTTAATCAGATAGCACTTAGACCTTCAGATCAGAATAAATTACTTTTTCTTTGGGTTAGAAGTGTGAAAAAGAAAGATTTTTCTTTAGTTGGTTATAAGAATCTTAGGTTGAGTTTTGGTTTAAGATGTAGCTCAATAATTTTGATGTTGAGTCTTTATAAGATACTGGTTTTGGATGTGGATGATGATACTCTTGAGGTAAAATATATGAAAAAATTGCTTTATTAGTTGTTCTATATGGATATTGGAGCATATTCCTGCAAAACTTCGGATACCTTGAAATGGGCCTATACTCTGCTAACAAATGTATTTGCTCCTCATAGGATAGAATTGCAACAAATTGTCACCAATGATGGGCCACTTCTAGAAGTCATTGACTCAGACTGGGATCAAAATACATTAACGGAAGTTAAACTTTTAGGTTTGAAATAGAATAGGGAGTTAGATACCCTTTCAACTTTTCCCATTGTTTTGGAAGCTTCGGCAAGTACGAAGAGGTCCATCCTCAAGTCTATTGCTTCAAACTTTGATTTGTATAATATCAATGGTCCAGTATTTAATAGGGCAAGGGTATTTATGCATGGTTTACAGTGTGATAAGTCATTAGGATGGGATGATATTTTACCAGCTGAAAAGCTAAAAGAATGGAAATGCATTGCAAGGCAAGCTAATTCTACTCCTGAAATTGTTGTTCAAAGATTTTTGGGGGAAAGAGATGGACAATACAGACTTCTTGCTTGTGTAGATGCTAGCAGTATGATATATGGAGCTGTTTTTTATATAAAGAACATTGATATTGACCCCACAATTTTTTTGTCAGCCAAAAACAGGCTGATAAACAGATAGTCTAATACTAAGTCCATCCCTTCCCTGGAGTTACAAGCCATTTGTTTGGGTGTGGAGTTGTTAATTGATTTGTATAAAGAATTAGGAGGGCCTGATTGCCTCGTTCCAATTACAATAACAAGCTTGGATTTGTACTCTGATAGTTTGGTAGCTCTTTCTTGAATCAATTCATATTCCTATAAACTGGATAAGATGCAGAAAAGGTCTGTATTTGTTCTTAACAGACCACAGCAAATAGATAAGTTATTTGATACTCCTCCTGTTAATTTTACTTTCAACACTGGAACTACCAATCCTGGAGACTGCATAACAAGAACCTTGTCCTATAAAAAGTTAATTAATACAAACTGTTTTTCTGGATCTCAACCTGATATCCACCAGTCTGTGGTCAGTCAAGATATTTTGAGTTACAGTTCCTAACCCTATGGCTACCCTTGACTTCAAAGAGGAGAATGTTATAAGTAATGTTTGTGCACAAGACCTTAGGGAGTACGTTGCTGAGCATCTAGTTTCTCCCAACAGATACTCTAGTTTCTCTCTCCTGGTTAAAGTGCATGCTAGGGTTGCTCATTGTTTTGCCAAGTGGAAAGCTATAGTTACAGCTAGAAAGGTGAAGGTTTCCATTGAATCTAATGATACAGGATTTTATGTGAAAGCTCTGAAGATGATCATATTGAAAGAACAAAAATTTCAGTTTCCTAGTGTTTTGGAGTATTTTGCATCCAATTATAAACTTCTTAAGGATATACCTAATTTGGTAAGACAGTTGAATGTTTACCCAGATAAAGATGGAATTCTCAGAGTCAAAAGCAAGTTTGACAGGTGGAAGGGTAAACAGAGGTGTTGCTTCCCAATCTTCCTGTTTAACAAAAGTTCCTTGACAGAACTGATAATCAGGAGTCCTCATATAAAACTCAAGCATGCTGGTTATTATTCTGTTCTGAATGAGCTACGTAAGAAGTTCTGGATACCACAATGTTTTTCAGCTGTTAAAAGAGTGGTAAAAGATTGTCATCTGTAAAAGGTACAAGGAGCATACCATTCGGTTAAATCAGTCTCCTTACCGGGAGTTTAGGATGGATTCTTCCCAGATTCCCTTCAGTTATGTATATATTGATTATTTTGGACCATATTTTGTAAAGCTGCAGGGTAGTAAGGTGGGTTTGGATTCTGTGTATGAGCTGTATGTATACAAGGGCCATTAATTTGAAATTATGCTTGGATTTGTCAGTCAAGGAATTTTTTGAGATCATTCACTCTACATACCTTTGAACATGGTTTACCACAATTTATATGAGCGATTTGGGGACACCACTTGTTGGCGGGGCTAATGCTATTGTAGATTTTTTAAAAGATCCTGATACACAGTCATACTTTGAAGAAAATGGAATTAAACCTATTAAATTTGAAAATTATTACAAGGGTTGTAACCAAATGGGTTTTTTAGTGGAAATTTGCATAAAAAATGGTAAAACATCTAATTAACAAATCCATTAAAACAAATGTGTTAGACATAAGGGATATGGCCTTTCTTATATCTTCGACAACTCATCTTATAAATCGTCGTCCCATTGCCTTTAAGGATGATCCTAAATTAGATGGAGAGTATGACTTGAAAGATTCACCCTCAAGAATAATTGAGGACACTTGTAGCAAGCTGAGGAAGGTAAGAGAGAACCTGATTAGAATTTATCATTCTGAATTTTTGACGACATTGATAAATCAAGCAGTTGATAAGACTGACAGATACAAGCCTGTTACCCATAAAATGATTGAAGCAGGAGACATTGTTTTGCTGAAGGATCCTCATACTAAGGCCTTAAATTATCCACTTGGGATTGTTAAGGAGGTGGTAAAGAATGACCTTGGAGAGGTGACCAGTGCTCGGATTTTGAAAGGGGAGTCTGGTGAAGTTGTGAAAAGACATGTTACCAGCCTTATACCTTTGCTCAGGGATAAAGGTTGTACTAGTGGCATTGTTCCCTCTGTGAGAGAAAAGAAAATTCTAGCAGTGGACTCCAATAATATGCATCCAAAGAGAGAGGCTGCCGTTGCTTCAGGATTAAGGACTAAGGAGATGCTCCTAGAATAAATTAAGAACTTCCTCAGATTTTCAAAGCCTAGAAAATCAGAGTTCCTTTCCTGGGGTGTGGAAAATTGTTTAATCAATGGTATTGTTCTTTTCGTTGTTGCTAGCTGGTTAGCTAATCATATATTCCATTGTTTATTAATTTTCTTTTTGGGTAAACCTGTTACCCAGTGATAACTTATGCATTATTATTACTATAATTAATGGTCATTCACGCTTGAAGGGAAACCCAGCATATTGTATATTTTCGTTTTGACGGTAAATCCTTTGAAGCGTAAACTACTTGACAACCCTTTCGGAACTATCTGCTGTTTTTTTACAGTAATACGAATACTAAAGGAAACACCGCCAGCAGAGAGAAGGGGAGTTGAAAGGTTTTCGTACTGGACGGACAGCTGGCTATTACAGAAGTAATGATATCCAGAGTTTGTCGAAGTCGTATAATGGAGGAGTAACATATACCCGCTTTTCTCCGCCATCCTGCACAAGACGAGACCAGCCATAAGCGTCGTAACATCAGGACACTATCTTCGGAAAATTTCCGAGGAATTGAATTGATAAGGTACGTCATTACGAAAGATATGCTGACTTCTGAAGTGATTCCCTGTCAATTTGTTTATTGTGGATAAATATTCCCTTGCTCGATTCCCAATTAATAAACCCTGTGGATTTGGTATTTAAACTACTCGTAATTTGTCACTGCTGTAACTTTGTGTGTTACCATATGAAAGTCGTTAGGATTAGAGACAGTTTTTGCTTTATTAGCCAATGTTATGTTGTTTACTTCGTGCCGAAGTTTTCGGATCGTTAGGCCTTTCGTGGTTAGGTGGTTGCCACGTTAAATTGGAGGCAGAATTATGTAGGCTATATATTTTTTATTGCTCAGAATTCAAATTAATTGTAAAGTTAACTACTGAGTTTATCGACTTGAGTGAAATAGCAGAGCTTGCGCCTTTACCTTAAAAATCGTATTGCATTTTACTACAGTTATTGAATTATGTAGTGATTTAGCAGAACTTGCCCATGTCTTTTAAAAATCGTATTTCGTTCATGTCCTCTGGGTTTCTTGAATAGCGAGAAGGATAGGAGAAGGAAGACAGCATACCTGTAGTTAGCATACCTGTAGTTACTTCTGACATAGGAAAATCTTCTTCTCCGACAGCAAGCCCACCAACAACCAGTTCTAAATTCAACTTCACATGGAAGTTCAACCTTTCATTAAAGTGAACCTTTTTTAATGGACTTGTTTCATTCCTTTCATCGTACAATTTTCAAGAATGAGACTATTATACAATTTTCTTTTTTATTCAAAAATATTATGAACCAAATATTCATTTCGGTTATCAATATTCATTTGAATACCTCTTCAAAATTGTGTTTTTCCAGTCCGTTTTTTTTTTTTTTTAGTTTTTTTCGAATTGTTATCATTGTTTGTCTTTAAAATATAATTTTAGTTATATGTTAATAGATAGTTTACCCACAATCTCTTGGATACCCCTTTAAAAAAGAATAAAATTTTTTCAAGGTAATCATTTACATATCCTGGTTTAACCCTTTAAGGGGCAATTAACCCGGAAGGGATAATATTTCCCTAATGAATGGAACCTACTGTATATGTCTTACATCATGCCCTCCGGTTTCAACCAATAGGAGCACCAATAAATTAGATCTTAACTTTGCTACACTTTTTTCCTTGGATCTCATTAGTTTTGTATTGAATATATCCAAAATGATTGTAAAGTCAAAAGAATAACCAAACAAAATCTTTTTTCATGTTTTACCTTTTTATTCCATTTCCCTTTGGCATTACATGTCACCTTGCTAGGTGATATATCTTAGCAATTCATTTTTTGCCAACGGTTATATATGAGGATGAGCAGCCTGGAGACGTAAGAGGACTTTGAGAGTGTAGGAAATGGTCCCGTAAATCTCGAAGTCACACTCGAGCGTGATGACGGATTAGGCTTTAAGGCGATACACAAGATGTCTTTTCGGCTTCTACTCCTAATGCCTGGCGTATGGTCCTACTGGTATTAGTATGAACCAGCAGGGGTCTAGTTAGTTAGATACTGCCTATCACAAGGAACCCTCTATGGATTTAGTCAGTCTATGGAAAGAGAAAATGACAGAATAGCCCAAAGTCCAGGGTGTAGAGGGTGTTAAGAATATCCAAGTTTATAAATATTACAGAAAAATTAAAAATTGTTGATTGGAATCTTAGATCCGTAAATCAGACTTCAAAGTTACAGCAAGTGGAGAATGAATTTGTTGAATATAGTTTGGATATCTTGGCCTTAAGCGAAACACTTAGACCAAAGCAATATATACATACATACATACATGCATATATATATATATATATATATATATATATATATATATATATATATATATATATATATATATGTGTATATATATATATGTGTGTATATATATGTGTATATATATATATATATATATATATGTGTATATATATATATATATATATATATATATATATATATATATATATATATATATATGCAGGAAGAGTGGAGAGAGTTGGAAGAAAAGAGATAGGAATGATGATCACACCTACAACAGAAAAGGCACTAACGGAGTGGAAAGCTGTAAATAGTATATTGTTACTTGCAAAGTAGAAGTCAAATAAGGGCAATATGCGTGTTATACTTTACTATACATCAACAAATGATTCCCCGAAGAAAGAAAAGATGAATACTATGAAGAACCGCAGAGTCTGATAAATGAAATCCCAGAGAGAGATATGAAAATTGTGATTGGTATTCTTAATTCTAATACTGGTAGGAATAAGAATCGAGAATGTGATGGTTAAGGATCTTGGCAAAGTTGTAAATGAAAAAGGAACACACTTCATAAGTTTATGTTCAACAAAGCATCTTGCCATTGAAGGTACTCTTTTTTCAGCACAAGGATATACACAAATATTCATGGACTTCACCATGTGGCAATTACAAAAATGATATAGATCACAGAACCATTAATAAAGAGAAAAGAAGGACTCTAAAATTGTAATAAGCTATAGGGATGCAGATATTGGTAATGATCACCACCTCGTCATTCCCACACTGAAATTAAAATTGAAAGCACCCAACACAATGTAAACAGAATACCTAGATTTAATATGGATAAACTTCTAGGAGATGAGAACAGAAAAACCTTTGCAACTGAATGTAGGAATCGATTTGCACTCTTAGAGACTTTTAAAAGATGAAGAGTTTACAATTAACAAAGAATGGCGCGATATTAGAAACATATATCAGTGAATTTTGGGACATGCAGTTTCAAGGAGAAAGCCATATATATCAAATGATACTTCAAGATACTATAAAAAGGAGACAAAGACAGAAAATGATTGTTGAAAGCTTTCGAGGAAGTAAAGAAAATTACAAGGTAGAGCATGTTAAGTATTCCAGTATTGATAGTGTGGTCATAAGAAAAGCCAGGAATGACTTGAGACAATATTTAGACCGGAATGCATATGAGGCTGACAGAGCTATGAATTCATGGAGTGGCTATGCTCATAGAGCTATTAATAAAATTTCTTCCTGTGCAAAAAAAAAAAAAGCATTTACCAGTCACAAAGAGAGATGCTTCTGTTATAGCAACAAAAGATGAAGGAGGGCAACGTTGGATCGAACGCTTTACTAAGGTCATAAATAGGAGATATGAAAGGAATAATTTGATTGATATATCTGAAGCTAAGGAAGACCTTGCTGCGCACTTGAATGAATTCATTGTGTTTGAAGTTGAAGCTATCATTAAAAACTCAGGAAATAGAAAGCCCAAGGAAACGATGAAATAACTGCTAAGATGATTATTTTGTAGAATGTTGCGTGAATAGGCAACGCCTGATGAATGGGAGCTAAGAGTGTTGATGAAAATAGCAGAATAAATATTACAATAATTACAAAGTGAATACACTTACGTCAGTTGTCATGAAAATATCATCATCGTCACCTCCTACGACCATTGACACAAAGGACCTCTGTTAGATTTCGCCAGTCGTCTCTAACTTGAGCTTTTAAATCAATACTTATCCATTCATCATCATCTACATCACGCTTCATAGTCTTCAGCCATGTATGTGTGGGTCTTCTAACTCTTCTAGTGCCTTGTGAAGCCCAGTTAAACGTTTGGTGAACTAATCCCTCTAGGGGAGTGTGAAGAGCATGCCCAAAACATCTACATCTACCCTCACCATGATCTCGTCCACAGAAGGCACTAAGTAATCTCTCATATAGTATCATTTCTAATTCTTTTCAGCCATTTCTTCTTCTTCTTCTTCTTTTTCTTCTTCTTCTTCTTCTTCTTTGTCTGCATCGTTTCCCACTTTTATGTGAGGTCCATGTTTCTGGCCAGCGTTCTCCATCTACCTCTGTCCCTCACTTCATCACAGGTTAATCCCTTTGATCAAAGGTCATCCTTGATACAGTCCATCCACCTTCGCTTTGGTCTCCCTCTCCTTCTTCCCTGTACCCCCCTTTCTCCTCCCAATATACGGTATATCTCTTCTCATGACATGACCATACCACCTCAGTCTACTTTCTTGGATCTTATCTGGTAGTTCTCTAACTCCTGTGGTACCCCTAATTACCTCATTCCGTATCTTAGCTCTTCTTGTAACCCCACACATCCATCTTAACATTCTCATCTCTGCCACATCCAGGTTCTTCTCTTCTGTCTTCTTTATTGCCCACGTCTCTGCTCCATACATCATAGTCGGTCTCTCAATTGTCCTATGCACTTTACCTTTCAACTTAACCCCTATTTTCCTGTCGCATAATACTCCACACACTTTTTTCCAATTCTTCCATCCTGCTTGTATTCTGTGGTTTATTTCTGCCCCCAGATCACCATCCTCTGCAACTGTTAATCCTAAATACTTGAAATTTTCAACTCTTTTCAATCTCTCTCCATGTAAACTAATGTCCCCATTCTCCCCATTTTTCAATCTCAAATACTCTTATCTTTTTCTTGCTGATCGTCAATCCTCTATTTTCCATTTCTCTTCTCCACTCCTCCTGTTTCTCTTCTACTACCTCTCGCCTAGTGCTACACAGCATAACATCATCAGCAAAAAACATACACCAAGGAGACTGATCTAAACCTTGTGTTACTACATCCATGCTCAGATCAATAGGTAAGGGCTCAGTGCAGACCCCTGATGTAGTCCCACATTTACTGGGAAACTTTCTGTTAGGCCTATACTGCTCTTAACATTTGCTTCTGCCCTCTCATACATATCTTGGGTGATACTTAGGTATTTCTCAGGGACTCCCTTTTCTCCCTTACATCTCCACAGCTCCTGGCATGATACTCTATCGTATGCCTTCTCCAGGTCAATAAGGACTATATGTAATCCTTTCTGTCTCTCCCAATGTTTTTCTATCATCTGCCTCAAAGCAAATATGACATCTACAGTCCCTCTTCCAGGCATGAATCCCAATTGTTCCTCACTAATTGTTGTTTCATCTCCGAGTCTCTTCTCATTGATCTTCTCCCATATCTTCATATTATAGCTTATCAACTTTATGCCTCTGTAGTTGCCATATTCCTGGATGTCTCCCTTCCCCTTATATATGCTTGTTCTACTACTCTTCCTACTCTTCTAGTCACCCCTATGCTAACTGCCTCGTTTGGGAGTCCATCTTCAAATACTGTTCTTCTGTTCTCCTCATTCAATAGTCCTTCAAAATAAGTTTCCCACCTTTTAATTTCATTCTCTTCTGCTAGAACTATACCATTGCTATCTTTTATTTGCCGTATCTGTATCAAGCCTTTAGATGCAGCATATCAGGCCTTGGCCATTCGTAATATTTTCTTCTCTTCTTCTGGTATTTCCATCTCTTTATAAACTTCATTTAATGTCTCATCCTTCACCTTTGCTACTGCTCTACTTGCTTCTTTCTTTGCTTGCTTATAGTCTTCTTTATCCTGCTTTTGTCCTGATAGATCTGCCTTCTTCTTGGCTTCTTTCTTGGTTTTTACCCGTTCTTGCACCTCCTCATTCCACCACCAGGGTTCTTTATCATTTGGGGGTCCTCTTACTGATGACTTTCCAAGTATATACTTCCCCACCGATCCTTAGAATCACTCAACTATTCTCGGTCCACCATTCTTGTACGCCCTCATGTAACCTTACTGCTTCCAGCACTTTTTTCCTTAAACAAGACTCTCAGTTCTGCCTCTCTCAATTTCCACCACCTAATCTTTGGGTTCATTCTCGTCTTTTTACTTCTCCTACAATTCCTTAGTCTGCAATCAATTACCACTAACCTGTGTTGCGCTGCTACACTCTCCCCATTTATCACCTTGCAATTTCTAACCTCCGTCAGATGGACTCTTTTACACAGCAGCAAATCTATCTGGCTCTCCCTGCCACCACTACTGTAAGTAATCAGTCTGTTTATCTTTCTCCTAAAGAAGGTGTTGATCATTGCTAGGTCAAAAGCCACTGCAAAATCAATCACTCATTCTCCCCCATCATTTTTCTCGCCCACACCCCAACCGCTATGCACTCTCTCTATCCCTTCCCTACTAATTCCAAAGTGGTCCTTCAGATCTCCTCCTATAATTACCCTTTCCCTTGCAGGAATTATTCTAAGCTCCTGGTCCTTCTCCTCCCAGAATGTATCCTTCTCCTCCTCTGTACATCCAGCTTGCGTGGCATAGGCACACACCGCATTGACTAGTGTAGCTCCCAGTCCCAGCTTTAAACTCATAATTCTGTCATTTTTCCTATTCACTCCAATCAAACTTTCCTTCAAATCTTTCGATAATATTGTTCCTACACCATTTCTTCCTTCCATATTTGCTCCACTTTAATTAGATTTACAACTTTCGTCTAGTTCTCTTGCCCTATTTCCCTTCCACCTGGTCTCCTGCACACACACCACTCCAATCTTCCTTCTCTCCATGAGGTCAACCAGCTCCCGCCCTTTTCCAGTCATTGTCCCCACATTCAGAGTTGCTGCTCCCATCCTCTCCTCAGATATTTTCCTCTGAGCTTGCCTCTTTAACCCAGCCCGCCCATGAAAGGGTAGCCCTTGCCAATTTTTCGAAGGGATCAGGCGAGGTTTCAATGCATCACCTACAAGGAATGCCCAAGCATTAATTCTAATATCACAATCTCCACTGGCCATATTGGTTTTGGCTAATTTTTCATGGCTGGATGCCCTTTCTGCCGCCAAACCTCCCTATTTACCCGGGCTTGGGACCAGCACCAAGTTGAGGCTGGCTTGCCCCTCTCAGTGGCTGGGTTCCTTTTCAGCCATTTAACTCCCAATATTCCTCTGAGGGCTTTGTTCTCAAATCTACAAAATCTAATGAATATTGTTTCATTCTCATACCATGACTCATGTCTATACAGCAACACCGATTCCACTAAACTTATATATAGCCCGATTTTTGCATGTAATTTCAGGCAATTTTATTTCCAAATTTTAATCAACCTAGCCTTTGTCTGATTTTCTTCTTTCAATCTTTCATTAAACTCCATTTCCAAAGACCCTGTATTAGCAATCAAAGTTCCTAAATGTTTAAATGGTTTTATACTTATTCCAAAGAGACTAGAAAGATGGGTTGATGGAAAGCTGAGGAATGAATAAGCAGGATTTCGAAAAAGTAGAAATAGTACTAACTAAATTCTTATTCTAAGACGTGTACAGCAACAGCAATATGCAGAATATAGAAATCCACTTTTGATGGAAATTTGTGAACAATGAAAAAGCCTTTGATAGTGTGCACCAGCCAATTTTGTTTCATATTTATACTTGGTAATACTAAATTTGGTAGAATGGGTGGTTATTGCATAATTTTTACCGTTAATTACACGTAGACTGTATGGAACACTTGTGGAAAATATATATAAGTACACATAGCGTACCAACTGTACAGTAGTTAGCAGTGATTTTCATTGTCAATGAAGCATCCAGCATTACATTTAAGGAAAAATATAAGCCTATTTTATGAGCCAGAATTAAATACAAGGGTAACCAGGCAGAAGAATATCTCGATGACGTTATTTAACTCAAAACTTGAAAACAAAAAATTTAACCCTGGTTTCTGACCTTGAAGGATGAAAGGAAAAAGTAACTGCTGCGGGCATAGAAAAGGATACAAAGGGTGATATCAGCAAATAGTCACCGAAGAGAACCACACTCACCTAACTGGTAGATAATAAATAATTGCTCTACATCAACATTATCAGGTGTGAATTGATATCATGTTGTGGCAAACATACAACCTTAATTCATGCAGATCTGTTCCATACTCTCCTGCCAATATCTGCTTGTAATTTATGGCGATGTGTTCCGCAGCCTCCTGGTAATATCTCCATGCAATTCAAGGTGATCTGTTTCACAGCCTCCTGCCAATATCTGCTTGTCATTCATGGCAATCTGCTCCATAGCCTTTTGCTAATATTTGCATGTAATTCATGGCAATCTGTTCCGCAGCCTCCTGCCAATATCTGCTGGTAAATCATGGCGATCTGTTCTGCAGCCTTCTGCCAGTATCTACTTGTAATTTATGGCGATCTGTTCCGCAGCCTCCTGCTAATATCTACTTGTAATTCATGGCGATCTGTTCCGCAGCTTCCTGCTAATATCTGCTTGTAATTCATGGTGATCTATTTTATAGCCTCCTGCTAATATCTGTTCGTAATTCCTGGTAATCTGTTCTGCAGCCTCCTACCAATACCTGCTTGTAATTCATGGTGATCTGTACTGCAGCCTCCTGCCAATATCTGCTTGTAATTCATGGTGATCTGTTCCGCAGCCTCCTGGCAATATCTGTCTCTAATTCATGATGATCTCTTCTGAGACCTCCTGCTAATATCTGCTTGTAATTCCTGGCGATCTGTTCCACAACCACCGGCCAATAGCTGCTTGTAATTCATGGTGATCTGTTCTGCAGCCTCCTACCAAAATCTATTTGTGATTCATGGTGAACTGTTCCACAGCCTCCTGCTAATATCTACTTGTAATTCATGGCGATCTGTACCGCATCATTTTGCCAATACCTGCTTGTAATTCACAGTGATCTGTTTTGCACCCTTCTGCCAATATCTGCTTCTAATTCATGGTGATCTGTTCTGCAGCCTCCTACCTATATCTGCTTGTAATTCATGGCTATCTGTTCCGCAGCTTCCTGCCAATATCTGCTTGTAATTCATGGTGATCTCTTCCGCAGCCTCCTGCTAATATCTGCTTGTAATCCATGGCAATCTGTTCCGCAGCCTCCGGCCAATATCTGCTTCTTATTCATGGCGATCTGTTCTGCAGCCTCCTACCAATATCTGCTTGTGATTTATGGTGGTCTGTTCCAGAGCCTCCTGCTAATATCTACTTGTAATTCATGGCGATCTGTTCCACAGTCTCCTTCTAATATCTGCTTGTAATTCATTGCGATCTGTACCAGAGCATCCTGCCAACATCTGCATGTAATTCACAACGATCTGTTCCGCAACCTCCTGCCAATATCTGCTTGTAATTCATGGTGATCTATTCTGCAGCCTCCTGCTAATATCTGGTTGTAATTCATTGCGATCTGTACCGGAGCATCCTGCCAATATCTGCATGTAATTCACAACGATCTGTTCCGCAACCTCCTGCCAATATCTGGTTGTAATTCATGGTGATCTGTTTTGCAGCCTCCTGCTAATATCTGGTTGTAATTCATGGCAATCTGTACCGCAGCATCCTGCCAATATCCGTTTGTAATTCATGGCAATCTGTTCCGCAGCCTCCTGCCAATTTCTGCTTGTAAATTCATGGGGATCTTTTCTGCAGTCTCTTGCCAATATTTGCTTTTAATGAATGGTGATATGTACTGCAGCGCCCTGCAAATGCTTCATCCTGTCATTAACCAACCACTGGGATGTCAGTGCATCGATGAACTCATCGAAAACTTTCTTTTTTGAAGGAACGTAAACAGTATCCCTTCGTATATAATTAATTTTTCGTTCATAGTTTCTCCTAAAATCCCATAATCATACTTGTTTTTATCTTGTTACTTATTAAAAAATGTCAGATAACGGTCACATGTAGATTACTCGAGTAGGGTAGATTACGCTTCTTTGTTTCAAAAACAGTAATTCTAAAGTTTTGGTAATTAAATTCTATTCACTTAATTTTGTTATTAACTTCATTATGGTTTGTTATTCGTGATTCCTAATTCCTAATAAAATTTTGAGAACAAAAAAATAACTTGAGATGTAGACCTTCATTATTTCTTTTTAATAATGTAGCGCCAGAAATAAGAACAGCATCGTAGTATACACATTTGGATTATTTGTTCCGGATTTAATTCTCAGGCAGAAGAAATGTCTTTCCTTATGGATATTTACCCTCCTTGTTCCTGAACTAATCCTATGGCAAAAAAAAAAAAAAAAAAAAAAAAAAAAAAAAAAAAAACTTTTTCCCTTGATACGTTTGTTGTTCCTGATCTAATTTCTATGAACAAGTAGAACATTCCTTTAGGAACGTTTACTTTTGTCATTCTTGACGCAATTCCGAAGAAGATGAAAAGGTTTCCTCTAGACATGCTCCTCTCCGAAGTTTCTGATTAAAGTCCGAGGCAGAAAAAGAACATTTCCTTAAAAACGTTTACCTTCCTCGTTCCTGACTCAGTTCCGAGGAAGAAGAAGGAAAACTTCCCTCATGGCATAGCTACCCTCGTTGTCCCTGATACTATTCCAAGGCATAGGAAAACCTACCCTTGGGAACAATGAACTTCATAATTTCAGATTTAACTCCGAGGCAGAAAAAATATTTTCCTGACCAGGTTGACCTTTTGTCAATCCAGATATAATTCCATGGCAAAAGAATAGCATCTCCTTATGCACATATACCTTAATAATTCCACATTTTATTCTGAAGCAGAAAAAATCATCTCCCAAAGCATATTGACCTTTTTTTCCCCTTGATTCGATTCCAAGACAAAAAAGAAAAAAAAAACAGTTTGAAACACAAGAAAACTATTCCTTTAGGAACATTTACCTAAATCATTACTGATTTACTTCCAAGGCAGAAGGAAAAGTTTTAATTTTAGCGCACTTACCTTTGTCGTTCCTGATTAGATTTCCAGGCCGAAGAAAAATGTTCCCATAAACATGTTACTTTCGTCGTTCATATTCTAATTAAAAGCAGAAAAAAAATTCATTTGGCACGTTTACCCCATCGTTCCTTACAAAATTTCAACCCAGAAGAAAAACATCCCCTCAGGTATGATTACCTTCTCCATTCCTCATTTTATTCCAAAACAGAAAGAGATAGTCCCTTTTTCACGTTCACCCTCATCTATCATGATAAAATTTAAATCGGAAGAAAAATATTCCCTTATCAACATTTACCTTTACCATTCCTGATTTAATTCAAACGCAGAAAAAAGATAGTCCCTTTGCCATGTTTACCCCCATTGTTCTTGATAAAATATCAACACAGAGAATATATATTCCCTTAAGCCCTTTTACCTTCATCATTCCTGATTTGAGCCAGAAAGGCAAAAAAAGATCAGTTCTCAGACTAAAAGAAATATACATCCTTTAGAAACGTTTATCTTTGCGTTTCCTAATTCAATTCCGACAAGCCTAATTTTCACTAATATTTTTTCTTTTAGAATCCTCACATACCCCTCTAACTCCATTTCATAAATTGACCAGTAACGGACAAGACTTTGCTGTAAAAGAGTTATTAATTCCATTTACAGGTAATATCTTCTTTTATTTATCGTATGTATCAAATATTTTTTCCACTATCTATAAACGTTCATCTATATCCTTAACTAATCGCAAATTTTAGCCATAAACTAAAAGAAAAAATTAATGCTTTACTGCATTTAATGTAAGGTGTGAAATAAGTATATTTTTCTCTTCCTTATAACTTCCAAACATATAAATACTGCAAAAGTATAAGAATATTTCTTTTGGGCAACTAGTTTATTATTTATAAATGGCATTTCTATCAATCATCCTACTTTTCTCCCTATTAAAAGCTATAAAACGATATATGGGAATAGTTTATGATACGACAGCCGCTTTCATTAAAAATTGGCATTTTTATCAATTTTCGTAACTTTCTTCCTATTAAAGAATATCAAATGATGAACTAACAAAAAAATACTTATTGAGATGAAAACCATATTTATTTTTTCACTTTTGCGCAAAATATCTTCTATCACATCATGAGGTCTTCCTGCGACACGTCTCTCCAGTGACCAAACGCTCCGCTGTTTTTTCTAAATTTCAATGTCTTTTCAAACGTTGTGTTAGCTCTCTCTCTCTCTCTCTCTCTCTCTCTCTCTCTCTCTCTCTCTCTCTCCTCTCTCTCTCTCTCTCTCTCTCTCTTTGTTTCTGTTTGCAGTTACGGAAGTATCATAATATTTTCTTGCTTCCATGATTCAAAATATATTACTCGGATAACAAAAGTAGAATGAAAAAAAAAAAATACAAGCGTTTGACAAAACCATGTAGGATTTCAGGAGAAAACATTATACCGACATGGCTGAACTACAGAAGAGAAATGGTTATAAGTTGAAAGAGGGATGGAATTTAGATATAACTTATGCAGTTTATACGCTCCGCGTTGCCTACCGTAAGGTTTATGTATGAGACTGAAAGTTGGGATGAAGGGTGCCCCGTATTGTCCATCCCCATGTCTAGTACATCCCCTTTGGAGACTGATTGATTGATTTGAGATTTTCTGGCCTCCTGACATCTATCCCCGTTGGAGAGACATCCTACTTATGGAAAAAATGTTGACAGGTGAGAAAAAATAATAAAAAATAAGAGGAATTCTATTGAAAACATGAAACATTCCATGAATATACGATCACCAATCTGATTTTCAAAAGCGTGTATCAAAAAAAGAGAAAAATTCGAATGCATTTTATACAAAATTATGAGGAAAATAAAAAAAAAAATCAGGCAATACTGAAAAAAAAATGTAGTTCTCAAAAGTGAAAATCTTATAGACCACCGTGGACGTAATCAACACAGAACTAAAATGTCAAGACTACAAGCAGAAATTTTCCAAAAGGTAGGCTTAGTCAAATACCGAATTCCTAGCAGAATGGTAACAAATATATTCCGATATTGCTCTGCATCGCTCCGGAGCAATATCTACACGCAGAAAACACCTTCATGTCCTCACACACAATTTCATAGGTTTGCTTATGGCTGCAACATCCCGTGACAGGTGCTTCCTACGACACGATCAGAAATATTGACATAACCAAATTGAAAAGCCCCACTCAGAGGTATCTCTTGCTCCCTCGGAATGTACTGTGTGGTCTATTGAATCCTATAGAGTTCTGTGGCTGGTCTTGAAGAAATTATTATTTATGATATAAGTAATAATAAATTCACAAACTATTCATTATGCATTCTAGTATTTCTAATTGACAAGTTTCTATTGCGAAAGGAATTACACATGCAGTTCCAGACTATCCACTATGTGCCATATTATTCTATTCGTTAAAAATTATCAAGATTATGTACTCACACATAGGTGACTC
>NC_090763.1:31271316-31273816 GCF_036898095.1 Palaemon carinicauda
TTGTACCCAAAAGTGGGGAATTTGTGTTATTGGCGGGTTTTCCTGATACTGTAAAGTCGTATGCTATTGAAAATTTTAATTTAATCTGCCCTTCCTTTGCAGGGAATTTGAAATTGGCCATAGTAGATAAATTCCCGGTTAAGGAGGTTGATGTTGTGATAGGGAATGATGTGGCTATGAAGAATAATAATTGTCCGATATTGATAAACCCTGATAGTGAAGTAGCAGCAGTTACTCGTTCTAGTGCTAGAATTGTTGACGCTGCAGAGTCAACAATTGATGTAGATTTAAGTAGTTTAGATCGTAGAAATAGCCTAGCTGTAGATCTTGGAATGGTAACGGACACGTTAAATTGGACTACTGAAGAGCTAATCAAAGACCAGAAAAAGGAGTTTCGGGAACTCCCTATCGAGTCAGGGGAGGTGTTTGATATGACTGGTCCCAAATTTAAGATAATTAATAATATTTTATATAGGTTGAGTAGGCCTATGGGGGTGGATAATGTTGATCATGAAATTGTGAAACAGATAATGGTTCCCTTTGGTTACAGGAAGGAGTTAATGTCATTGGCGCACGAAAGTGGTTTGGCCGGCCATTTTGGAATTCATAAAACTTCTTGCAAATTGTTAGGAAATTATTATTGGCCGAAGTTGAAGGCAGATGTAAAGAAGTTTGTCAATAGTTGTGATATGTGCCAGAGGGTCGGTAAACCCAATCAGTGGATTCCAAAATCGCCTCATGTCCTATTCCTGTAGTTTCCGAACCTTTTAAGGAAGTCATTATTGATGTGGTTGGACCATTACCGAAGACGCGTAGTGGTAATGAGTATATTTTGACAATCATGGATAGGATGTCTCGATATCCCGAGGCCATACCACTACGTACAATAAAAAGTGTTAAAATTGTAGATGTACTAATTGACTTTTTTACCAGGTTTGGGATGCCTAAAATTATTCAATCGGATTGTGGTTCTAATTTTGTTAGCAGGTATTTCAGAGATAAAATGGCAGAGTTAAATATAAAACATGTGACCTCTTCTCCATATCATCCAGAAAGTCAGGGAGCTCTGGAGAGATTTCATCAGACCCTGAAATCTATGGTAAAGAAATATTGTTTGATTAATGGTTCTGAATGGGATAAGGAATTACCTTATTTGTTGTTCGCTTTTCGTTCTGTCCCAAGTCAGTCTTTAGGTTTTTTGCCTTTCAACCTTGTGTTTGGCCATTGTGTTCGAGGTCCTCTTGATGTGGTTCGTGAGTCTTTGGAGGGAGACGTCCCTGAGGTTAATTTATTGGATTATGTGTCTAATCTAGGCGATAAATTAACCAAGGCTTGGAAATTTGAGTGTGAAAACTTATTATGTAGCCAAAAAAGAATGAAGTTCTTTTTTGATAGAAGGTCCAAGGCACGCAACCTTGCGGTAGGCGATAAAGTATTGGTTTTTTTACCCTTCCCAGGGAATCCATTGAAAGCTTCTTTTTCAGGTCCTTGGAAAATTTTGAAAAAAGTAAGTGAAGTTAACTATTTAGTGGAGACACCTCAAAGAAGGAAACCTTTTCAACTGTGTCATGTAAATATGTTGAAAGCTTATATGGAACGGGAAAAAGTAATTCCTGTGGCAACTATTGGGAATACGGTAGATTCTGAGAACAATAACCATTTTTCTTTTTCAGAGGGGGAGGGTATTGATGATAATTGTTTTAATGGATGTGAATGGCGGTCGGATAATAGAAAGTCTTTGGAAAATTTTTCGGGAGTAATTTCACATTTAGGTAAGGAAGAACAAAGGTCTTTGAAAAATTTAGTATCTAATTATAAAGAATTATTTTCGGATGTACCGGGTAGGACTTCGGTCCTTGAACATGATGTAGAGGTAGGTAGCGCCACTCCTGTGAAACAATCTCCTTACAGGTTGAATCCCTTCAAAAATGAGGTTGTAGCAAAGGAAGTGGATTATATGCTAAAACATGACCTAATTGAACCTAGTCAAAGTCCTTGGTCATCACCTGTTGTATTGGTAAAGAAATCCGACGGTGATTTCAGGTTGTGTTTTGATTACCGTAAGTTGAATGAGTTATCTAAATCTGATTGTTATCCATTATCTCGAATTGAGGATTGTATTGATCGAATGGGGAAGGCCAAATACATTAGCAAATTCGATTTGTTGAAAGGTTATTGGCAAGTTCCTCTTTCAAAGCGGGCAAGGGCCCTGTCTGCTTTTGTAACACCCCAGGGACTGTTTCAATGTAAAGTTATGCCGTTTGGTATGAAGAACGCGGCTGCCACATTTCAGAGGTTAATGAATACTTTAGTCCATGGTTTAGAAGGATGTGCTGTGTATATTGATGATATTGTTATTTATAGCGATGATTGGGAAACTCATTTAAAACGTATTAGGGCACTATTTGAGGTGTTTAAAAAGGCAAATTTGGTAATTAATTTAAAGAAAAGCGATTTCGCAAAGGCGAAGGTGGTATATTTGGGTCATGAGGTTGGTAAT
>NC_090763.1:31289462-31294462 GCF_036898095.1 Palaemon carinicauda
ACTTGAATACGCACTAGAAAAGGAGAAAAGTGTTTATTGTTTTGTTGATAGTCAAAGTGCTTTGTTTGCCCTAAACAGTAAAATGTCTACTGATGATTTAGTTTTAAAATGTAGAAAATGTATACACCAAATAAATTAATTTGCGTGTGAGGTAAATTTTATGTGGATTCCGTCTCATTATGGTATTTACTTTGATGAAGTTGCTGACTGTTTGGCTAATGAGGGATGTAACAAAGCGATTATAGAATACAATTGTATATTAAGTATTTCTAGAATAAAATATGAAATAAGAAGAGTGAGAAAGCAGTGGGAATTTGATTGTGCTCGCATGATAATGAACAATGGCACTACGATGTTGTTGTGAACAATACTAGTTTTACTTATGGTAGAGCTTCACCCCGATATGACTCTTTTATGATTAGCTTACGGTTTTGATATAGATATATTTGGGAGTATGATGACGGTTCTGAGAAAATGCCTTGCAAATTATGTAATAATGTCAAATCACATGCTTTGTATCATTATATAATGGACTGTAACACTTTGGAAGAATTCATAGATTGTAATATTAATTATGTGTCTAAGATGGTTTGTTATATGATAAATAATATGGTTAAGGGAATCTTGGATAAATGTTCAAAGTTTGATATACGTTATTAATTATTTACAATGTCAGAATATTTGTTATTTATTCTTTTTACCACATTATTTGTTAATTATTCTTTTTATAACAATTGTAAATAAAGTAGTTACCTCATAGATTTTGCAAGATACTGTTGAGTGGGCTTGTCAGCATGCTGGCATGCTCCTTTTGATGTATATTTAATGTCAATAATTGTTTTGGATTTGAATTTGATTTATCTTTATAATAATTGATTCTATAATATTTCTTTTAAATACATCTCTACAGTAGAGGGGCTCTTTAGAGTTCTTCCCCTCTATCAAATGATATACATTCATATGAACAAAAAGTGCGTTGAACAATGTAAGAGCTTTCAATCATAACAATTAATTAGTTTTACCTTATAAAGATAGTTTTCTCTGTCTACCCAAAATTTTAAGATGTTTTAAGGTTGATGCTGTTTTTAGAAATTCTTCTACTATAAAGTGTATTTTGATAAAGAACTGTCCATGTAATAGTGTCGACTGCATATATGAAATTCCATGTAATGGTTGTGATTTGAAGTATATTGGGCAAAGTGGTAAAATGCTGGCAACTAGATTAAATCAATATAAATATTGCGTTTGATTGGTAATATGTCCAACGCACTTTTTGTTCATATGCATGAATATAATCATTTGATAGACTGGAAGAACTCTGAAGAGCTGCCCTACTGTAGAGATGTAGTAAAAAGAAATATTATATATTCAAATATTATGAAGATAAAGTCTGGTTATGTTTTTAAAATTAATGCTGGTTATTATATATTGTATAATTTCATCATGACCAACATTGTTCAACAATTCAGAATTATGTAATTTCTGCTTATCTGTTTTGTGTTTATGACCATTTTACGTTCAAGTACAAAATTTGGCTGCGGGTTGTTTGATTGTTTGACAATGCTAGTTAGCTGACAAGGTTTTCTATCCTTTTTTTTTTTTTTTTTTGCAGTTCAACTTATTTTTTTTTTCATTCCATTTTATCCTATTTTAATAATAGGCGTCCTTCAACTGTCTCATTTTTTATTGTATCCTGAAGAAATGTATTAAAATGCATGAAAGCGCTTGGTACTAAAGCTTATATATATTATATATATATATATATATATATATATATATATATATATATATATATATATATATATATATATATATATATATATATATATATATATATATATATATATATATCAGCAGCAGCAGTTGCTTGACCACTACAGGACAAAGGGCTCAGACATATCCTTTCACTCCCGCCAATTTATGGCCTTTTTATGCCATTCTCTATACTAAAATTTTCTTAGCTCCTCAATCCACTGTCTTCTCTTCCTGCTCTTACTTCTTTTGCAATTTCTAGAGACCCATTCGGATATTCTTAATTTCCGTCATTTACCTGACATTTTACTTTAGTTTGCTCTCTTATCAATATTGCTCTTTTTCTGTCTCAGTGTTAGTCCCATCATTATTCTTTCTTTACCACTTTGAGTTGTAAATAGCTTATGTTCTAAGGCTTCAGTAAGGCTCAAAGTTTCTGATGCATAGTTTAACCATCTGATTAAATACTTTTTTTTAGAGAAAGTAGTATTTTAATTTTATAAACAACTTCGTCACTAAAAACTATCCACACACACACACACACACACACACACATATGTATATATATATATATATATATATATGTATGTATATATATATGTACTGTATATATATGTATATATATATATATATATATATATATGTATATGTCTATATATATATATATATATATATATATATATATATATATATGATTATATCAAAGACGGGGATTGAACGTCACAGTTAAGAAAACCTTAAAATGACTTCCAACGTAGTAAGGCCACGCAAGGGAGGGCATGTCTTTTTACAGCCCATCTGGGCCCACACTTCCCTTATCTCCTCCGCGTCTTGACTCTCTTAATTCTTCCTTTTAAATGGGAAATGAAGGAAGTTTATGACCCATAACGAGGGCTAAAACTTATGCTAATTCGGAAGACGACTTCGTTTCTTATAGTCGCCACCATTTTCGTTTTATTGGCGACTTTCTTCTTCTTCTTCTTCTTCTTCTTCTTCTAGCCTGCTGAGTCAGCTCTGGCTGGTCACGGTTGGTATGTATCTCCTTGGCAGGCTCTTGATTTTAAATTTTGAAGCAAAATCAAGAATATCCGGACATCTTCTGTTATTTCAATCTATATGAATATGTAAATTAAGAGACATAAAACTGTACATTTTCAATATTAATTCTTTCATTGAGTATTATTATTATTATTATTATTATTATTAGTAGTAGTAGTAGTAGTAGTAGTAGTAGTAGTAGTAGTAGTAGTAGTAGTAGTAGTATGCCTTCAGGGTCGTTAGGAATGGTTTGAAAATATAATTATATGTTTTGCTAGTACCATATCTCCGTATTGAAAAATTCCAGTTGTTCGTGACTTCGTTGCAATCACGACCCAGAAAAGGCTTGAAACTGATTTGTTGTTATAATATTTTTTTTTTCTTTTTGTCTAGAGTTATTTGACAAAATTCGGGACGAATTCATCTAGTACTGCTCAAGAATCGTCCAGTGTATTGTAATGTTCCTGAACTACATTGCAATATTAGAGACCTTATAGTTGCCTTCAGACAGTAAGATATTCTTTTGTGTCCAGAAACTTTGATTTCTCAAATGAGGTATTCGTCTGAACTGTATATTCCAGGTTTTAAGAAACTTCAGTGTTAATGAAAGTCCTCGAAAGACAAGGAATAGATTAATCTTATGTAAGTATACTTGAAGATATCTATACGTTAAATACAGCATTCCTTAAACTACATAAAGGCAGTGAGATCATTTTCATTGAGAAAGAAGCTAGACAGGAAGATCCAATCTCTCCTAAATAATTCACAGTGGGAATATTTTTTTTTTTTTTTTTTTTTTTTTTTTTTTTTTGAGATGAGGAAAATGTAGGAATTAACATGAATGGGGAATACCTTAACAACTTAAAATCGGTAGTTGGCAACGTTTGGCTTATTGAATCAAAGGAGGAATTGCAAATGATGATAGAAAATTTGAATAGAGAAAGCAAAAATGTAGTACTGAAAATGAATATGAATAAAACTAACGTAATGTGCAATGAAAATGCAGTCAACAAATAAGGGTTATTGGTAATATCTAGAATCTAAATATTGCCATAAATATACGTACTAAGGATAGACAGTAAGTCTTTCCCCCAGGATATTTGACCGAAATTGAAATAAGAATAAGCGCTGGTTGAAGAGCTTTTAGTATGCAAAATGAGGTTATGAAAAATAAAATGCCACTTTTCCTAAAAAGAATAGTATTTATTAAGATGGTTCTACCAGTATTAACTTATGCATCAGAAACCTGGATCCTTACTAAAGCTTTAGATCATAAGCTATTCATAACTCAAAGAGGTATACAAAGAATAATGATTGGAATAACAATAAGAGACAGAGAAAGAGCAACACAGAAACAAGTGCAAACTAAAGAAGAGTATATTATAACATGTAAGAAAAAGAAATGGCCAAAGGCAAGACACATATGGATGATAGATAGTAGATGGACATTAAGACATTAGAGATTGTGTGCGAATATACATCATATTTGTCCATGGATTATGCGTTGGCATTTGTATATACCTAAACGAATGCATATATTGTTAAAGAAAAAAAATGCGAACATTTCTGTATACGAAATCAAGTACTATATTGTGATCATCATTCGCGTTACATCCCCTGAAATTAATACTGTAACATTGTGTTTTACAGTGAATTCTTTTTCGCTTTATTGACATTCTGTGCAGGGGAATGTAGGGGATAAACCTGATTTGTTGACAATGCAATAAATAGAAGAAATTTTATCGGCATGCGTGGTAGGGTAACAAACAAACAAGTCTTTAAAAAAGAGAAATCTTTTTCATCAAGATATTGACTACTGGGAGGTAATAACTGAAGAGAAATGGGCCATAAAGTCAGTCCGTCCATCGATTTTTACAATATTCTTTTTTTTTCTTTTTTTTTACCGTTTCTCCTATCTTTGTTTTTGTTTTTAGTACTATTATTCCCTTGTCCACTTCATCTTATTATGAATAAATTTCACAAAGAATTTTACACTTATATAAATAGAAACTAAAAGGAAATTGCTGAAAACCATTAAACTAATCTTCATATCGTAAAATCAAATAAAATAGGCTTCCGTTTGTATAAAATAAGTTTAGTTGTATGCCATAAAATCTTAAATGGTCTCGATAAAAAAAAAAATCAAATCAATAAATATCAAATTGATACTACATTTTCTAAATTTGATTAGCTATTTCGTAGTCTTCGCT
>NC_090763.1:31299462-31314462 GCF_036898095.1 Palaemon carinicauda
GAGCATTTCCGACTACAATTATTGCCATGTGCTGTTTAATGGAGATGTAATTACTCGATAAACATACAAGGAAGGTATTTGAGCATCGGAGAAAAGGGGTGAATCCAATTTCCGGGAACTGGAAGGGTTACTGGATTCGACGATCCTTTCCTTTGTCGCTCTGCGTAATTCTTTGTTAGCACCTCATCCAAAACCGACTGCTTTAAATGCTCGTGAAATATGACCCACATCAGCCAAAAAGGAACTGGTGTTGCTTTATATTTATGTCATATGCATATGTAAACAGCGTCGTCCGTATGCATATGCAAATATGTAAATAGAAATCTTCCCTCCGGGACAGGATGAGATGAAGAAACTAGATTCGAAGAGTCACCTTCTTTCAAAATGAATAATGTTGTCCTTTTTCATCTTTTTTTTTCTTTGTCAGAATTCCCAAGAGAAATTTAGAACAGCGACCCGTTGCTGGAAGATTTGGAAGAATAAAAAGGTTTAACGAAGAGCCATTTATATTTGGCGCCAACCGGCGGTAAAATAATTGTTAACTGATGTAATTGATTAAACGGCCGTTTTAGAAGAAGTACAGTAGACGGTATAAACCTGGACTCACTAAGTGGGTCCTGGTATAAACTGATGTAATTGATTATATTATACGGTCGTTTTGGATGAAGTGCAGTAGACTATTTACTCCATTTGGGACATTTTACCTTATCTTACTAACACTGTTGTAAATTTATTTTGTAAAGGGTTTCCTGTTTTTTATTTCATTTTTTTTCTACAACTGTCGTTGTTGCTTCTGATTTTATAGAAGCTACTAAAACTTTAAATTTGGTATCTTATTCTCCTTTACTATATTCTTGCTTTACTTTTTGTCCACATTTCTCCCCTTGCTTACCTTTAACTTCTTATTCTGTGAATAACGCTCAACATACGACACCATCGCTTCCGATTCACCTTTTTAATTTTAATAATCAAACCTTTTCCATCATGAGACCCAGTAAATACAGAATTTTAGAAGTTTTATTCCAACTATGACCAAGCTGTGGAATGATCTTCCTAATCAGGTAGTAGAATCGGTAGAACGTCAAAAGCTCAAAATTGCTGCAAATGTTTTCATGTTAAACAGGCTGATATAAATCTTTTTATAGTTTGTATATGAAATATCTGCTTTGATGTTGTTACTATGTTTAAGATATTTTATTCAATTATTCATTATTTCATGTATCGTTTATTCATTTCCTTATTTCCTTTCCTCACTAAGCTATTTTTCCCTGGTGGAGCCCTTGGGCTTATAGCATCCCGCTTTCTCAACTGGGGTTGTAGCTTAGCTAATAATAATAATAATAATAATAATAATAATAATAATAATACGTCACGTTTTGTTTTCTTCTCAATCTTGTTTGCCTCTTAGCCGCTGTTATTTTCTTCCAAAGTTCCTTTGAGCGACCTCAAACTGCGACTCCAGTTTCTCTGTTTCCCCCTTTTTGGTAGAGTCTTTCCAGTCACGTTTCCCTTGAAACCGCTAATAACTGCTGGAATATCACATTAATAACAGCTGGAACTGCAGCAATAACAGTTGGAACAGCAGCAATAACAGCTGGAAAAGCAGTCATAACAGCTGTTGCAGCCGCATTCTCTTTTTTTTTCTTATAATTGACGCTGGCGCTGTCCCAGAAATAGCTCGTAACTTCATAATCGCTGTTGGAGATCTGCTTGCCTTTGGGCTATGGTGGGTCTGTCTAGTTCTCGAGAGTAATAACATTTCATATCACTACTGGGTATTTCGGTCTTATTTCTTAAGAGTTAAATGATTAAACAATGATAACAATAATGATATTAACAATGAAAATAAAGTTGATGATAGAAATATACTACAGTATTGTATTTTATGTCTATATATATATATATATATATATATATATATATATATATATATATATATATATATATATATATATATATACATATATATATATATATATATATATATGTATATATATATATATATATATATATACATATACATATATATATCATCATCATCATCTCTTATTGTCGCAGAGGGCATAGGTTAGATTTCGCCAGTCGTCTCTATCTTGAGCTTTTAAATCAATACTTCGCCATTCATCATATCCTACTCCAAGCTTCATAGTCTCTCAGCCATGAAGGCCTGGGTCTTCCAACTCTTTTTTTATATGTATATATATCCTCTTTTCTTCCCAATCTCTGGATTAATGCAATATGAAAAGCCACCACATTAGTTACACCATTCTATGTAAGAACATCCGTTGTAAAAGATTCATTGGGATATCTATCTCTAACTCGATCCTATCAACCATAAAAGAGGAACAATGCTTTGCACAAAGTTTAATTTTGGAAGAAGAAGAAGAAGAAGAAGGTTGAGGAGGAGGAGGAAGGAGGAGGAGGAAGAAGAAGAAAGAAAGGTGGGGTTGTGGATAAAAGGAAAATCAGATCTGCAACTCCCCCCTCCAGATACGGTAAAGAATCAAGTAATTTCCCCATTGTCGATGATATATTCAGGCAAATAAATTTTTCCTTACAAATTACCTCTTTCAGCATTCCTGTCTCCCTCTTCTTTCCTGCAACTACCATCCCTATTATATCCTCCTCGTCAGGCGTTTCCTGGTTCGAACTTTTTCAAGCCTCATCGTCTATGAGAACATCTGTAATACGAGAAGACGGTCCCTTCTTTTATGATATGAAAGGCCTTAACATATTGCGGCGTTTTTGTTGTTGCCAGAACATGAGAACCCGGTAAATAAGCAGGAGTCGGGAGGGGGAAATTGCAATATGTTTCTTCATATCCTTTTTTTTTACTTGTTATCCTTCAGGAATACTTAGCTCCTACAGTTTATTTAGTTCATATATATATATATATATATATATATATATATATATATATATATATATATATATATATATATATATATATAAGGCTAACTATGCTATGAATTCAGGAACTGGTTATGGTATAAGAATTGCTCATAGAATTATAAATGAAATCTCGACGTAGGCAGAGAAGAAAAAACACATACCCATGAAAAAGACAGATGTCCCTGTTTTAACAACAGAAGATGAAGAATGACAACGTTGAATGGAACACTTTAGTGAGTTTATGAATAGGAGATATGAATGGAATAATTTGATTGATATACCTGAAGCTGATGAAGATCTTGATGTACCCATGAATGATTTCAGTGTGTTTGAAGTCGAAGCTATCATAAAAAAAACTAAAGAGATGGAAACCCCGGAATATGATGGAATAACTGCCCGAGATAATGCTAGCCGAAATTGAAGTGACTCCCAGACTACTTAGAAAATTATTTTGTAGAATGTGGCTTCAGGAGGCAAAACCTGATGAATGGGAGTTAGGAGTGTTGGTGAAAATAGCAAAAAAAAAAAAAAAAAAAAAAAAAAAAAAAAAAAAAAAGGAGACCTGACTGATAGCAATAATTACAGAGGCATAAGAGTTGCGTCAGTTGTTATGAGAATATATAGTATGCTCATTCTAAAGAGGCTGGAGAGTAAGATTGAGGAAAAGCTGAGAGATGAATAAGCAGGATAAAAGAAAAGGTAGAAATTACACTGGCAAAATTTTCATTTTGAGACATGTTGTACAGGCATACGTAGAATATAGAAAGTCCCCTTTCGATGGCATTTGTGGACTATGAAAAAGCTTTTGATAGTGTGCACCGGCCAATTTATGCAGTTCCTCTTAAATATGTAAATTTGATTGAATCTGTTCATTAGCATATCAAGTGCAAAGTTAAGGTTAATGGAGTCTTATCAAATAAATTTCTAATGAACAGCGAAGTACTCCAAGGGAATGTGTTGTCACCTATGCTGTTTATCCTCCTCATGGATTTTGTAATGCATAGAACAACCAGAGAAGTTGGCGAAGGATTGATTTGGATCGGTGATAGGAATTTAGCAGACCTGGAGTATGCTGAGGATGCTGTCCTTGTTAGCAGAACACCATGTGATTTGCAATGCTTGCTTACCAGAATATATGAAGTATCACACGATGTTAGGCTGAAAATAAATAGAAGGAAGACAGAGATGATGAGAACGGAGTATGCAATGGAAAATTAAATATCATTGGAAGGAGAAATGATTACTGAGGCAGAATCTTTCAAGTATTTTTGGAACTCTGATCTCCAATACAAGGTCTTTAGAATTAGAATTTGGTGAAAGATTGAAAAAGGAAATCAGACAATGGCTTGGTTAAGTAAAATTTGGAAATTAAATCAGTTTACAGAGATCGGTGTTACTCTATGGACATGAGTCATGATATGACAATGAAACAATCTCCAATAGATTTAGTAGATTTGAGAACAAAGCCCTCAAAAGGATATTGGGAGTTAAATGGAAGGACAGGATTAGAAATGAAACTACTGTATAAGAAAGACTACTCGAGTGCCATATGTGGATGAGATTATGATGAAGGGTAGATAGAGATGGTTTGAGCATGCTCTTCGCACTCTCCAAGGCACTAGTAGAGCTGAAAGACCCAGGCTTACATGGCTGAGGACTATGAAGCACGAAGTAGGAGATAATGAATGGAGAAGTATTGAATTAAAAACGACTGGTTGAATCTAACCGAGGCCTTTTGCGTCAATAGGCGTAGGAGGAGATGATGATGGTATTGTGACGGTGCCGAGAGAGGGTTGTGAACTCAAAGGCAGGAAGCAATCAACTGAGTTCTTTATTAAGGAACACTCTCATTTATATACAAAACCTCAAGTCAACAGGACATAACAAGTTCGAGAGACAGGCAATGTTACAGAGCAAACCCGGAGACATGATCATTCAGGTTCTTTTTAGTGCGAGGGAAGAGCGCAGATACAAGCATAATATATACAAAATAATTATGTACAATTGTGTGACACACGGTTGGTACATGGCTCCACCCCCCCCCCCCCCCTAAAAATGACATACTGTACATGTTAAATAGGGCGCCCTGATCTAGAGAGGCGAACTGTAGGCGGGTCATCTGGCAGAAGATAAGCAGGTTTTAGACGATCAATGGAGACTCAGTCTTCTTTGCCCCGAATGTTTATTAGGAATGCTTTTGGACTGCATCGGATCACAAGGAAAGGGCCCGTGTAAGGGGGCGTTAGTGGTGGCTTGCTAGTGTTGTTGGGCAAGAAGACGTGCGTTACAGAGTGCAAGTCCCTTGGTATGTGATGCTTCGCTTAGGGCTTGTAAGTCTGGCGGCATGGAGTAAATTTTCCCACGACGTGACGTATGCGCTGGAGATTGTCGGAGGAGGTTGTAGAAGGAAAACATTCGGCAGGGACGACCAACGGGTCGCCATACACCATTTCAGCTGCCGAGACGTCGAGGGTGTCTTTAGGAGTGGTCCTTAGTCCCAGGGGGACCCAGGGAAGCTGAGTAAACCAGTTGCAATCCTTGCAGCGGGACATCAAAGCTGCTTTGAGGGTGCGATGAAAACGTTCAACCATTCCATTGGCAGCGGGGTTGTAGGCCGTTGTCTGATGTAGGGTGATGCCCAGGAGATTCGCTAATGACGTCCACAATAGAGAGGTGAAAGTGGTTCCCCTGTCAGAAGTAATATGCTCAGGGATACCGAATCTTGAAATCCATCCAGAGAGTAAGGCAGATGTACATGAGGCGGACGTTGCAGTTTCCATGGGAATAGCTTCAGGCCAAAGAGTGGAGCGGTCGATGACGGTAAACAGGTAACGATGTCCTTGTGATGTGGGTAGGGGGCCTACAACATCGACGTGAATGTGTGCGAAACGACGCTGAGGTTGAGGAAAGGTGCCCACTCCTGAATCCGTGTGTCGATGTACTTTGGAAGTTTGGCAAGAAGTACAGGCGTGGACCCAATCCTTAGCATCCTTAGAAATGCCGTGCCAAATGAACTTTGCCTTCAGCAGCTGTGCAGTAGAACGGCACGAGGGATGTGAAAGGCCATCAATGAAATCAAACACCTGTCGGCGCATGGAAGCAGGAATCCAAGGTCGCGGTCGACCAGTACTGACGTCACAGAGGAGGGTGGTGTTGGAGTCTTCGAGGGGAAAGTCTTCCCAATGGAGGGACGTGCAGGATGTCCTACAAGCTTGATACTCTGGATCCTGTCGTTGGGCTTCAGCCAGGGCGTTGTAATCCAATCCCAGTTGAACGGCAGCCAACGTGTTTCTTGACAGGGCATCGGCAACGGGATTCATTTTCACAGGGACATATTGAAGGGTGCAATTGTATTCAGCCACGGCGGAGAGATGTCGGTCAATGACGGTAAACAGGTAACGATGTCCTTGTGATGTGGGTAGGGGGCCTACAACATCGACGTGAATGTGTGCGAAACGACGCTGAGGTTGAGGAAAGGTGCCCACTCCTGAATCCGTGTGTCGATGTACTTTGGAAGTTTGGCAAGAAGTACAGGCATGGACCCAATCCTTAGCATCCTTAGAAATGCCGTGCCAAATGAACTTTGCCTTCAGCAGCTGTGCAGTAGAACGGCACGAGGGATGTGAAAGGCCGTGAATGAAATCAAACACCTGTCGGCGCATGGAAGCAGGAATCCAAGGTCGCGGTCGACCAGTACTGACGTCACAGAGGAGGGTGGTGTTGGAGTCTTCGAGGGGAAAGTCTTCCCAACGGACGGACGTGCAGGATGTCCTACAAGCTTGATACTCTGGATCCTGTCGTTGGGCTTCAGCCAGGGCGTTGTAATCCAATCCCAGTTGAAGGGCAGCCAACGTGTTTCTTGACAGGGCATCGGCAACGGGACTCATTTTCCCAGGGACATATTGAAGGGTGCAATTGTATTCAGCCACGGCGGAGAGATGTCGGCGTTGACGGGCGGACCAGGCGTCAGACTGTCGAGTGAAGGCGTGCACCAGAGGCATGTGGTCTGTGCGAATGACGAAGGGCGTACCTTCTAAGAAATGGCGAAAGTGACGGACAGCCAAGTGCACCGCCAGCAATTCTCGATCGAAGGTAGAATAACCCGATTCTGCCTTGGACAGTTTTCTGCTGAAGAAGGCCAATGGGCGGGGCGAGCCTTTGACCACCTGCTCGAGTACTGCACCAATAGCGACGTCGCTGGCATTGGTGGAGAGAAGGAGAGGGGCGTGTGGGATAGGAAAAGTGAGAGCCGCAGCAGTTGATAGGGCCTTCTTTGCATTGCAGAAGGCTGCTTCTGGAAGGGGACCCCAATTCAGGTCCTTTGGCTTGCCCTTGAGGGAGGCGAAGAGGGGAGCAAGAGTGGCGGCAATGGCTGGCAGAAAACGGTGATAATAGTTGATCATGCCCAAGAATTCCTGCAGAGCTTTGACGGTCGAGGGCGCGGGGAAGTTCTGAACGGCTGCTACCTTCTCAGGGAGGGGATGGACTCCTTCAGGAGTGATACGGTGCCCTAAGAACGACACTTCGTTGGCGACAAAGGTACACTTGTCGTACCGGACTACAAGGCCGTTTTGTTGCAGGCGGTCGAGCACTATGCGCAGGTGACGGAGGTGTTCCTCTTTTGAGGAGGAGAACACAAGTATGTCATCCACATAACATACACAGAAAGGGAGGTCCCCTAAGATGCCATCCATGAGACGTTGAAACGTTGCCCAAGCATTACGAAGGCCAAAACAGGAGTAATTGAAGGTGTATGTACCAAACGGAGTGGTGATGGCGGTCTTGGGGATGTCTTCTGGGTTCATAGGCACCTGATAATACCCCTTAAGGAGGTCGAGCGTAGAGAAAACCTTCGCTTTGTGCAGGTAGGAGGTCATGTCGGCAATGTTTGGGAGGGGGTAGTGATCCGGTTCTGTTTGCATGTTCAGGCGCCTGTAATCCCCGCACGGACGGAGGGAGCCGTCTTTCTTCAGAACGATGTGTAAGGGTGACGACCATGGGCTGGAGGCCTTTTGGCAAAGGCCCATTTCCTCCATTTCGGCGAACGTCTGTTTGGCGGCTGCCAATCGTTCCGGTGCCAGACATCTGAATTTTGCAAAGAATGGGGGTCCCGTCGTCTTGATATGGTGATAAATACCGTGCTTGGCAGGAACCATGGGCATTTGGCGAAGTTCTGGACGGAAAACTTCCGGGTACGACGTGAGGAGGTGGGCGTAGGCATCCGTGGGTGCGCTGATGTGGAGAGCGAGGTTAGAGGGGGCGGGTTGAAGAGGTGTCGACAAGTACGAGTCTGCGTTGACCAATCGTCGGTGTGCGACATCGACCAGAAGGTGGAAATGAGAGAGGAAATCCGCACCGAGGATTGGCATGGTGACGTCAGCAACGAGAAACTTCCGATTGAATTTACCGTTTCCGAACGATAATGTGAGGTTCTCGTAACCGTAGGTGGGTATCGCAGATCTGTTGGCAACTACCAAGCGGACGTCGGCAGATGTAGACAGACTACGTTGTGTCTTGAAGAGTTTCCTTGGCAAAAGAGCACGACAAGCACCCGTGTCTACCAAAAATCGCACGCCCGTTCCTGCATCCTGTAAAAAGAAAAGATTAGAAACTCGGGAGGCCACCGCCACGAGCGATGGCCTTCTTACACGTTTTTTGGCCACTGACAATCCTCGGCACATTTCTTCGCAGTTGACCCAAATCTGAAGTGGTAGTAGCAAAACTGCGGCGGATGGGAGGTAGTAAGTGGCTGTAGAAGTCGTTTGTTGGGGCGCGAGCGATTGGTGGGTGGTGGGCGGCTTTGTCTCTGCTTTGGCACGTCACGGTGTGGGCGTGTATGTCCTACGGCATTCATGTCAGCTTCAGTTGACATTGAATAGGCATCCTCTTCGTCAGGGGTGGAGGCGTTGATGGAGGTCTTGAAGTGGCTGTCCATAAGGGCGTCGGCTTTGGTCATCAAGTCCTTTATGGGTAAACTATCGACATCGGGTATGGCAGCGCGTATAGGTCCGGGTAAACGGCGTATCCAAAGGGCACGAAGTAGGTGCACCTCACGAGGAGAGCCATCTGCGGCAGGTTGAAGGCGAGCGATACTGGTCATTTCCCTGAGGGCAAGCGAAGCCCTTTGGTCCCCCAACGATTGTTGCGAGAGCTGAAAAAGCTTTGCTACACGGGCGGCTGGCGACGGTGAGTACTGCTGCAGAAGGTATGTTTTGAGGGCGTCATACGCTATTGGCGTGTCTCCTTGTTCACAAAGCCAGTCGGATATTTCCAGGAAGGTGTCCTCGGGTATCGCCGCAAGAACATAATCTGCTTTGGTGGTTGAGCGAGTCACGCCGTTGATGCGAAACTGGACTTCTGCGCGCTGAAACCAAGCAAATGCCTCTCAGCTGGCGAACGGTGAAAGTTTCAATGGGGAGGCCGCAGCGCCAACTGCTGTATTAGAGTCCTTCATAGTACCAACGATGGAGGGGCGAGGGAGGTGGGGGTGGAAGGCAGTGGGAGCGAGTCGACTTCCGGGGTCACCAATGTGACGGTGCCGAGAGAGGGTTGTGAACTCAAAGGCAGGAAACAATCAACTGAGTTCTTTATTAAGGAACACTCTCCTTTATATACAAAACCTCAAGTCAACAGGACATAACAAGTTCGAGAGACAGACAATGTTACAGAGCAAACCCGGAGACATGATCATTCAGGTTCTTTTTAGTGCGAGGGAAGAGCGCAGATACAAGCATAATATATACAAAATAATTATGTACAATTGTATGACACACGGTTCGTACAGTGTATATAGCTCCAACTCACCTGTATATATTACATGTCTTTTACACTTGAAAAAATAATACTCAAGCTCTGAGAATATTACTTTACTCCCAGACGGCAATATTGAATATCCAAAGGTCTCTTTACTTTACACTCAAAAGAAAACTTTATGATTATTTACTTGAACTATTCAAAAACCAACCTCTTACTTCGGTTCTTATTCAGGGATTACGAGCAAAGCACTGTTAGGAAGTACCGGTGATCGAAATCATACACAAGCTTACAAAAATTAATATATTCTATAAAAAGTTACATCACTTCGAAAGAATTAACACTAAAAATAAATCACTCAAAATATTAAATTTGAACAAACCCTTAGACTAAGAAAAGAAAATGTTTCTCTATGAAAATTATACAAACACCTGTTTCACTGGAAATTAAATCTTATACAAATATTTAATTTTGATAATTAATGAAAAAAGTTAACACTTTAACACTCTAATGATTTAACAATAATTAAATTTACATATATGTAATTGTTACACTGACGTCTTTTGCCTCACACAAGGTTACTAAAATGTTAAGCTTTATAAAGGCACTTCACTGTTTAACGTAAATCTCACAGGGCCAGTTACAAAAACAATTATATGACAATGTACTTACATTAACACACTACAGTTAATTTACCATTCAATAAACTCCACCAGCATTTGCACAATACTATACGAGATATAAGGCAGGTAAAAACTTATTCATGTTTGAGAGGTCACACACTTAAGAGGAGAGAGGGCTTGCGAACTTTGGCTCTTTCAAAGGGATAGGCTGGGTCTCTTTTGCTGCTTATGCATTCCTAGGGTCTATATATATTGACTTAATTCCTCTAAAAATTTCTAAATAGATCATTCCTGGGGCATGGGGGAAAGGCTGCAGCAGCGAGGCTGCCAACATAGTAAATTGAAAAAGGGATATTAACTTTGCCTGGGAGGCAACTCTTCTCTCACTAACTCTACCCACCAACCCTCGTAACTTTAAAAAAAAAAAAAAGTAAATCTAATTCCAGAAATTTCATGCACATTCTAACCCCGGGAAAACATAAGAAATTATGCAAGCCCTCGTATTCATACCTCGTATGGGTCATACAACATACCTAAACGAGATTACATAACAATACGAAACAAAATATGTGAAAGACGAATTTAATTCTTAACAAAAATAATGTAAATTTACATGTAATGCATTGAATGAAAAATAAAATGAAATGAATGACGAAAATCTTATGTAATTTACATACATTACTTAAGCCTATATGAGTGGAACTCACCTTATGAGCTTGCTATACATCTCTTAAATACACAAATAAAATATATGAATAAAAGACTTACTCTCATCCTAGACCAGCTTCTTAAGAATTTACTGTATATATATATATATATATATATATATATATATATATATATATATATATATATATATATTATTATTACTATCCAAGCTACAACCGTAGTTGGAAAAGCAAGATGCTATAAGCCCAGGGGCCCCAATAGGGAAAAATAGCCCAGTGAGGAAAGGAAATAAGGAAATAAATAAATGAAGAGAACAAATTAACAATAAATCATTCTAAAAAAGGCAACAACGTAAAAACAGATATGTCATATATAAACTATTAACAACGTCAAAAACAAATATATAAACTATTAACAACGTCAAAAACAAATATGTCATATATAAACTATAAAAAGACTCATGTCCGCCTGGTCAACAAAAAAGCATTTGCTCCAACTTTGAACTTTTGAAGTTCTACTGATTCAACTACCCGATTAGGAAGATCATTCCACAACTTGGTAACAGCTGGAATAAAACTTCTAGAATACTGCATAGTATTGAGCCTCAGGATGAAGAAGGCCTGGCTATTAGAATTAACTGCCTGCCTAGTATTACGAACAGGAGAGAATTGTCCAGGGAGATCTGAATGTAAAGGATGGTCAGAGTTATGAAAAATCTTATGCAACATGCATAATGATCTAATTGAACGACGGTGCCAGAGATTAATATCTAGATCAGGAATAAGAAATTTGATAGACCGTAAGTTTCTGTCCAACAAATTAAGATGAGAATCAGCAGCTGAACACCAGACAGGATAACAATACTCAAAACAAGGTATAATGAAAGAATTAAAACACTTCTTCAGAATAGATTGATCACCGAAAATCTTAAAAGACTTTCTCAATAGGCCAATTTTTTGTGCAATTGAAGAAGACACAGACCTAATGTGTTTCTCAAAAGTAAATTTGCTGTCGAGAATCACACCTTAAATTTTTAAAGAGTCATACAAATTTAAAGAAACATTATCAATACTGAGATCCAGATGTTAAGGAACCACAGTCCTTGACCTACTTACAATCATACTTTGAGTTTTGTTAGGATTCAACTTCATACCCCATAATTTGCACCATGCACTAATTTTAGCTAAATCTTTATTAAGGGATTCACCAACCCCAGATCTACATTCAGGGGATGGAATTGATGCAAAGAGAGTAGCATCATCTGCATATGCAACAAGCTTGTTTTCTAGGCCAAATCACATGTCATGTGTATATAGTATGAAAAATAATGGGCCAAGAACACTACCCTGTGGAACACCGGATATCACATTCCTATACTCACTATGGTGCCCGTCAACAACAACTCTTTGAGATCTATTACTTAAAAAATCAATAATAACGCTAAGAAACGACCCACCCACTCCCAACTGTTTCAGTTTGAAAACAAGGGCCTCATGATTTACACGGTCAAAGGCAACACTAAAATCAAAGCCAATCATACGCACTTCCTGACCACAATCAAGGGACTTCTCTGGAGCATTGGAGATTGTAAGAAGGGCATCTCATGTTCCAAGGCCTTTACCTTCAGCAAACCTATAAAGACATTTTGCCAGATGTTCAAAAACTTTAGATAATATGGGAGTTATGGAAATTGGGCGGTAATCACTGGGACTTGAGCTACCACAAACACATTTACATAGAGGAGTAACATTACCAATTCTCCAACAAGTGCTAAAAGCTCCTCTTCTTGCTAACTTGCGCAAAATAACAGATAACTTTGGAGCTAAGAAATCTGCTGTCTTTATAAAAAAACAAAGGAAAAATACCATTTGGGTCTACACCTCCATAAGCATCAAGGTCCATCAACAGAGCTTTAATCTCACGAGATCGAAAAGCTAAACTAATTAGTTTAGCCTCAGGAAAACAGGAATGAGGAAGTTCAAGTTTTTCATTACTCTGTTTACTGTCAAAAACATCAGCCAAAAGGGTTGCCTTTTCCTTTGGACAGTGAGTGACTGATCCATCAGGTTTAAGTAAAGGAGGAACTGTTGCATCTACACAAAAGAGTACAGATTTAAGGGTAGACCACCATTTATGTTCCTGAGTTGTACCAGAAAGGGTTTCTTTTATGGTTAAATTGTACTCCTTTTCAGTTGAGGCATAAACTCTCTGAGCAAAAGCTCGAAGCTGAGTATAGTTGTTCCATGTCAGATCTGATCTGTTACCCTTCCAAAGGTGATAGGCCTCCTGCTTCTCCAAATAACCATGTCTACAATCATCATTAAAGCACGGTTTGTCTTTCACTCGATACCTTAGGACACAAGAAGGGATTCGCCTAACGATTATGTTGACTAGATTCTCATTCAAAGGGACAACAGGATCTACACTATTATATAATTTTGACCAATTCAAGCACAAAAGATCATACAAAATCCCATTCCAGTCTGCTTGGGATTTCATATAGATTTTACAAGAATATGATATATCAGGGACAGGCTGCTCAGTCTTCACTAATAATGATATCAAGGCATGATCAGATGTCCCAACTGGAGAACCAACCTTACTAGTTATAGCGCCAGGGGAGTCAGTGTATGCGAGGTCCAAGCAATTACCAGACCTGTGAGTATCTTCACTTATGATTTGCTCACAACCTGATTCAGAGGCAAAGTCTAAAGCTCTTAAGCCATGGCGATCGGTAGGAGAGATAGAACTTAACCACTCCCCATGGTGAGCATTAAAATCACCAACAAATACAAAAGAAGCCTTTCTATCATCTTCTTGTATCTTAGCCATAATGATAAGAAGACAATCGAAGATAGAATCATTCATGTCTGGATTCCGGTAGATCGAACACAAATAAAAGTTGTTATGCCTGCCACAAACTTTTATTACCTGAATCTCATGACATCCACATTGATAGCAGGACTTATGAGAAGCAGGGTACTCGGTCCTAATATACACCGCAATTCCCCTGGCCCTAGGGATGGCCTCACGTTTCAACATTATTGGCTTCTTAAAACCACTTATAAGGAGCTCAGATGAGTGCCTCATATTAGAAACCAAAGTTTCTGAGCACAAAAGAATATCATACTGTCTGGACGCAACTGTAAGGTCTTGGATATTTGCATGAAGACCACAAATATTGCAATACAGAAGACGACATTAACGAAATCTAGGATGTACTGGTCCCGGATTTCGTTCAATGTCTCCAGACAGCATAAGAATTACTAGAAATAAAAAAGAGACATCATACTTAAAAACTAGATTAACAAGAATTATAACAAAAACAATATGTACAGAATTATAAATAAAGTGATTGATGATACCCATAGACTATAGTAAAAAGTCTGAAAAACTGGTCAACATGGAAGAGCCAATACACCATGCAAGGCTAAATACCCTCTAGGATAGCCACTTCAACTGAAGGGAGGACAGCAAGGATGGTTTTGAGAAGAAAAAGAGTCAGAAAAAGGAAAAGACAACCTCTTGATAAACCACCAGGCATCCATGGCCCTTCTATTAAGCCTGCCCAATACACCATTTCAAAAAAACAAGAGGAAGAAAAAAATAATAAGATAGAAGTATACCCGAGTGTACCCTCAAGCAAGAGAACTCTAACCTAAGACAGTGGAAGACCATGGTACAGAGGCTATGGCACTACCCAAGACTAGAGAACAATGGTTTAATTTTGGAGTGTCCTTGTCCTAGAAGAGCTGCTTACCATAGCTAAAGAGTCTCTTCTACCCTTACCAAGAGGAAAGTACACTGAACAAATTGCAGTACAGTAATTAACCCCTTGGGTGAAGAAGTGTTTAGTATCTCATTGTTGTCAGGTGTATGAGGAAAGACGAGAATTTGTAAAGAATAGGCCAAACTATTCTGTGTAAGTGTAAGCAAAGAAAAAATAAGCCGTGACCAGAGAGAGGGATCCAATGCATTACTGTCTGACCAGTCAAAGGATCCAATACCTCTCTAGTGGTAGTATCTCTACGGGCGGCTGGTGCCCTGGCCAACCCACTATATA
>NC_090763.1:31316962-31319462 GCF_036898095.1 Palaemon carinicauda
CGTGTTTTTTTCATATTTCAAATAAGCCATATATATTAATACATTAAAGTCTGGATTCTCTTAACGACCTCGGGATCAGAGCCCCAGGCGGAATCACCCAAAGACTATAATATCAGACCGGCCGGGATTTGAACCCTAGTCCAGGATATCTGTATGCCAGTGACCATACCACTCAGCCACGAAGAAAGATAAAAGTCAATGACAATTCTTCTGTACATATACCTGTCAAATTCAGGTTTTCTGTACTTAGAATTTAAATCAACCCATCTTCACCATCGTAGCTAATTGGTAGGTTTGGGACTTGGCATTCGATTAATGATAAATTTTTGCACATTTAAACGTGTTTTTTTTCATATTTCAAATAAGCCATATATATTAATACATTAAAGTCTGGATTCTCTTAACTTCCTCGAGATCAGAACCCCAGGCGGAATCACCCAAAGACTATAATATCAGACCGGCCGGGATTTGAACCCTGGTCCAGGATATCTGTATGCCAGTGACCATACCACTCAGCCACGAAGAAAGATAAAAGTCAATGACAATTCTTCTGTACATATACCTGTCAAATTCAGGTTTTCTGTAACTAGAATTGAAATCAACCCATCTTCACCATCGTAGCTAATTGGTAGGCTTCTTTTCGGTTTCTTAGTGATTTTAATGCTCACCATAGGGAGTGGTTAAATTCTATTTCTCCTATCGATCGCCATGGCTTAAGAGCTTTAGACTTTGCCTCTGAATCAGGTTGTGAGCAAATATAAATGAAGCTACTCACAGGTCTGGTAATTTCTTGGACCTCGTATACACTGATTCCCCTGGCGTTATAACTAGTAAAGTTGGTTCTCCAGTCGGGACATCTGATCATGCCTTGATTTCATTAGTAGTGAAGACTGAGCAGCCTGTCCCTGATATATCATACTCTTGTAAAATTTATATGAAATTCCAAGCAGACTGGAATGGGATTTTGCATGATCTCTTGTGCTTGAATTGGTCACAATCGTATAGTAGTGTAGATCCTGTTGTCCCTCTGAATGAGAATCTAGTCAACATAATTGATAGGCGTATCCCTTCTCGTGTGCTAAGGTACCGAGTGAAGGACAAACCATGGTTCAATGAGGATTGTAGACGTGCTTATTTGGAGAAGCAGGAGGCTTATCATCTTTGAAAGGGTAACAGATCAAATTTGACCTGGAATAACTATATTTAGCTTCGAGCTTTTGCTCAGAGAGTTTATGCCTCAACTGAAAAGGAGTACAATTTAACCATAAAAGAAACCCTTTCTGGTACAACTCAGGAACATAAATGGTGGTCTACCCTTAAATCTGCACTCTTTGTTGTAGATGCAACAGTTCCTCCTCTACTTGAACGAGATGGCTCAGTCACTCACTGTCCAAAGGAAAAGGCAACCCTTTTGGCTAATGTTTTTGACAGTAAACAGAGTAATGGAAAACTTGAACTTCCTCATTCCTGTTTTTCTGAGGCTAAACTAACTAGTTCAGCTTTTCGATCTCGTGAGATTAAAGCTCTGTTGATGGACCTTGATGCTTATAGAGGTGTAGACTCAAATGGTATTTTTCCTTTGATTTTTATAAAGACAGCAGATTTCTTATCTCCAAAGTTATCAGTTATTTAGCGCAAGTTAGCAAGAAGAGGAGCTTTTAGCACTTGTTGGAGAATTGGTAATGTTACTCCTCTATGTAAATGTGTTCGTGTTAGCTCAAGTCCCAGTGATTACCGCCCAATTTCCATAACTCCCATATTATTTAAAGGTTTGCTGAAGGTAATCATCTACTCCCTAGTTTGCAATTTGGTTTTTGTAAAGGCCTTGGAGCATGTGATGTCTTCTTACAATCTCCAATGCTGTACAGAAATCCCTTGATTGTGGTCTGGAAGTTCGTATGATTGGCTTTGATTTTAGTGCTGCCTTTGACCTTGTTAATCATGAGGCCCTTGTTTTCAAACTTAAACAGTTGGGAGTGGGTGGGTCGTTTCTTAGTATTATTATTGATTTTTTGAGTAATATATCTCAAAGAGTTGTTTTTGATGGGCACCATAGTGAGTATGATAACGTGATATCCGGTGTTCCTCAGGGTAGTGTTCTTGGCCCCTTACTTTTCATTTAAATACACATGACATGTGGTTTGGCCTAGAAAACAAGCTTGTTGCATATGCAGATGATTCTACTCTCTTTGCATCAATTCCATCCCCTGTATGTAGATCTGGGGTTGGTGAATCCCTAAATAGAGATTTAGCTAAAATTAGTGCATGGTGCAAATTATGAGTTATGAAGTTGAAACCTAACAAAACTCAAAGTATGATTGTAAGTGGGTAAAGGACGGTGGCTCCTCAACATCCGGTTCTCAGTATTGATAATGTTTCTTTAAATTTGTATGGCTCTTTTAAAATGTTAGGTGTGATTTTCGACAGCAAATTTACTTTTGAGAAACACATTAGGTCTGTATCTTCTTCAATTGCACAAAAAAATGGCTTATTGAGAAAG
>NC_090763.1:31331962-31334462 GCF_036898095.1 Palaemon carinicauda
GCTTAGCTGTAGATCTTGGAATGGTACGGACACGTTAAATTGGACTACTGAAGAGCTAATCAAAGACCAGAAAAAGGAGTTTCGGGAACTCCCTATCGAGTCAGGGAAGGTGTTTGATATGACTGGTCCCAAATTTAAGATAATTAATAATATCTAATATAGGTTGAGTAGGATAATGTTGATTATGAAATTGTGAAACAGATAATGGTTCCCTTTGGTTACAGGAAGGAGTTAATGTCATTGGCGCACGAAAGTGGTTTGGCCGGCCATTTTGGAATTCATAAAACTTCTTGCAAATTGTTAGGGAATTATTATTGGCCGAAGTTGAAGGCAGATGTAAAGAAGTTTGTCAATAGTTGTGATGTGTGCCAGAGGGTCGGTAAACCCAATCAGCGGATTCCAAAATCGCCTCTATGTCCTATTCCTGTAGTTTCCGAACCTTTTAAGGAAGTCATTATTGATGTGGTTGGACCATTACCAAAGACGCGTAGTGGTAATGAGTATATTTTGACAATCATGGATAGGATGTCTCGATATCCCGAGGCCATACCACTACGTACGATAAAAAGTGTTAAAATTGTAGATGTACTAATTGACTTTTTTACCAGGTTTGGGATGCCTAAAATTATTCAATCGGATTGTGGTTCTAATTTTGTTAGCAGGTATTTCAGAGATAAAATGGCAGAGTTAAATATAAAACATGTGACCTCTTCTCCATATCATCCAGAAAGTCAGGGAGCTCTGGAGAGATTTCATCAGACCCTGAAATCTATGGTAAAGAAATATTGTTTGATTAATGGTTCTGAATGGGATAAGGAATTACCTTATTTGTTGTTCGCTTTTCGTTCTGTCCCAAGTCAGTCTTTAGGTTTTTCGCCTTTCAACCTTGTGTTTGGCCATTGTGTTCGAGGTCCTCTTGATGTGGTTCGTGAGTCTTGGGAGGGAGACGTCCCTGAGGTTAATTTATTGGATTATGTGTCTAATCTAGGCGATAAATTAACCAAGGCTTGGAAATTTGCGGGGGAAAACTTATTATGTAGCCAAAAAAGAATGAAGTTCTTTTTTGATAGAAGGTCCAAGGCACGCGACTTTGCGGTAGGCGATAAAGTATTGGTTTTGTTACCCTTCACAGGGAATCCATTGAAAGCTTCTTTTTCAGGTCCTTGGAAAATTTTGAAAAAAGTAAGTGAAGTTAACTATTTAGTGGAGACACCTCAAAGAAGGAAACCTTTTCAACTGTGTCATGTAAATATGTTGAAAGCTTATATGGAACGGGAAAAAGTCCTTCCTGTGGCAACTATTGGGAATACGGTAGATTCTGAGAACAATAACCATTTTTCTTTTTCAGAGGGGGAGGGTATTGATGATAATTGTTTTAATGGATGTGAATGGCGGTCGGATAATAGAAAGTCTTTGGAAAAATTTTCGGGAGTAATTTCACATTTAGGTAAGGAAGAACAAAGGTCTTTGAAAAATTTAGTATCTAATTATAAAGAATTATTTTCGGATGTACCGGGTAGGACTTCGGTCCTTGAACATGATGTAGAGGTAGGTAGCGCCACTCCTGTGAAACAATCTCCTTACAGGTTGAATCCCTTTAAAAATGAGGTTGTAGCAAAGGAATTGGATTATATGCTAAAACATGACCTAATTGAACCTAGTCAAAGTCCTTGGTCATCACCTGTTGTATTGGTAAAGAAATCCGACGGTGATTTCAGGTTATGTTTTGATTACCGCAAGTTGAATGAGTTATCTAAATCTGATTGTTATCCATTACCTCGAATTGAGGATTGTATTGATCGAATGGGGAAGGCCAAATACGTTAGAAAATTCGATTTGTTGAAAGGTTATTGGCAAGTTCCTCTTTCAAAGCGGGCAAGGGCTCTGTCTGCTTTTGTAACACCACAGGGATTGTTTCAATGTAAAGTTATGCCGTTTGGTATGAAGAACGCGGCTGCCACCTTTCAGAGGTTAATGAATTCTTTAGTCCATGGTTTAGAAGGATGTGTTGTGTATATTGATGATATTGTTATTTATAGCGATGATTGGGAAACCCATTTAAAACATATTAGGGCACTATTTGAGGTGTTGAAAAAGGCAAATTTGGTAATTAATTTAAAGAAAAGCGATTTCGCAAAGGCGAAGGTAGTATATTTGGGTCATGAGGTTGGTAATGGTAAAGTTGCTCCTAAGCATGCCAATATCGAAAGTATTGAAAACATGGTAGTCCCTAAATGTAGGAGGGATGTCAGAAGATTCCTTGGTTTGAGTGGGTACTACCGAAGGTTTGTTAGGAATTTTTCGGATATAGCCGATCCGTTAACAAATCTCTTGAGAAAGAAGGTAGCATATGTCTGGACGGATGAAACGCAAAGGGCTTTTGATAATTTAAAAAGAGTTTTAATTAATTTCCCTGTCTTGAGAGCTCCTGATTTTGACCTTCCTTTTTCTCTTGCCACGGATGCAAGTGACGTTGGTGTAGGAGCGGTGTTGTTGCAGA
>NC_090763.1:31339462-31344462 GCF_036898095.1 Palaemon carinicauda
GCAGCAATCCAAGGCGAATCCACTGCTCTCAGTAGACAAGTACCTCTCAGAGGCAGTCCTAACCTCTCTAGCGTTCAGAGGATCACTGACGGCAAACTTGGGCTTTTCCCGAAGAAAATAGAGATTTAGCTAGAATTAGTGCATGGTGCAAATTATGGGGTATGAAGTTGAATCCTAACAAAACTCAAAGTATGATTGTAAGTAGGTCAAGGACGGTGGCTCCTCAACATCCGGATCTCAGTATTGATAATGTTTCTTTAAATATGTATGGCTCTTTCAAAATTTTAGGTGTGATTCTCGACAGTAAATTCACTTTTGAGAAACATATAAGGTCTCTGTCTTCTTCAATTGCACAAAAAATAGGCTTATTGAGAAAGTCTTTCAAGATTTTTGGTGATCAATCTATTCTGAGGAAGTGTTTTAATTCTTTCATTCTACCTTGTTTTGAGTATTGTTCTCCTGTTTGGTCTTCAGCTGCTGATTCTCATCTTAATTTGTTGGACAGAAACTTCCGGTCTATTAAATTTCTTATTCCTGATCTAGATATTAATCTCTGGCACCGTCGTTCAATTAGTTCATTATGCATGTTGCATAAGATTTTTCATAACTCTGACCATCCTTTACATTCAGATCTCCCTGGACAATTCTATCCTGTTCGTAATACTAGGCAGGCAGTTAATTCTAATAGCCAGGCCTTCTCCATCACGAGACTCAATACTACGCAGTACTCAAGAAGTTTTATTCCAGCTGTTACCAAGTTGTGGAATGATCTTCCTAATCGGGTGGTTGAATCAGTAGAACTTCAAAAGTTCAAAGTTGGAGCAAATGCTTTTTTGTTGACCAGGCGGACATGAGTCTTTTTATAGTTTATTTATGACATATTTGTTTTTGATGCTGTTAATAGTTTATATATGACATGTCTGTTTTGACGGTGTTACTGTTTTTAGAATGATTTATTGTTAATTTGTTCTCTTCATTTATTTATTTCCTTATTTCCTTTCCTCACTGGGCTATTTTTCCCTGTTGGAGCCCCTGGGCTTATAGCATCTTGCTTTTCCAACTAGGGTTGTAGCTTGGATAGTAATAATAATAATAATAATAAAAAGTCTCTCTGCCTCCACGTCATCATGTAAAGGAAGAAATTATTGGATTAGAACTACCCTCCTTAACGACTGAAAAACAAATAACAAGCAAACAGTACGCAGTTACTAACAAGCAGCAAACATACGAATGCCTGGGCAAAAAATAAATAAACAGATAAATATATAAATGAACGAACGAAAATACTTTCGGGTGTATATCTCTATCTATATATATATATATATATATATATATATATATATATATATATATATATGTCTATATATATATATATATATATATATATATATATATATATATATATATATATATATATATATATATTATATATGTATATATATATATATATATATATATATATATATATATATATATATATATATATAAATATGTGTGTGTGAGTGTGTGTATATTTGTGAGTGTATGCGTGTATATGTAAATATAGTATATGATTGTATAAACACATACGCGCATATATATATATATATATATATATATATATATATATATATATATATATATATATATATGTGTGTGTGTGTATATGCGTGCATGTATATATGTTTATGTATTTACAGTATATGTATGTATAAACACACGCACATGTTATGCATATGTCATTAAAAGCCAATATTTGACCTTTTGTTCTTAAAACTGAATGTTACTAAATTACTTTGAATTTCAAAATTTTGTCAGTGTCAGCAACAATGTTCTTAACAGTTTCAGTCGAATCGTCCATCAATATTATCAGCATCAGGAGATGTTTGTAGTATTTTCGTATTTATTTGAAAACTGAATTGATAGACATATGACAAGAGAGTTGTTTAAATAAATAATGATTTTCTTTGGAAGTATGTATCTGTAGCTGTTCTGTAGTTTCCTCTTGTCTTATGTTATTTTGTGTTAGATTCCCAGTGGAACAGTTATCTGTGACATTTCATAACCAATAGGATTAATCTAGATTAAAACATCTATTTCCTAGACAAATAGATATACATTCTCCATTGCAAAATTCATATATACATACTCAACTTACTACAGCATGAAATTGCATAAGTGACTCGATATAAAAATAAGGCAATAAATTATACACATCCAACTACCAATTGCATGATTTATATTGTCTATTTTTTCGTTGTTAGTAACACACTTAGAGAGTGAGGAGCATCTCTTAGTCTCTTCTTTGGGATCATTTGACTACTGTCTGCTACTATCTTAACGCTTTTTCAATACACTGTCGCAAGTATCTTTGACCTTACGACCTGTATGAAAGCATCTCCTGGCCCCAAGTATAGATGAGCGACGACTAACTGCAGCAGCAGGCTAAACCTTGCTCGCTGTTTCCTTTTTCCAACACAGTTTTCATTTTGTTGCATTAGGCAAATCCAATAATGAACTTATGTACTTCCAAAAGGTTTTCATTTCTCTTGATCATTCAAAATTACACTGTTTTATTGACGCACCCTTAGCTGATGACATTATAATAATAATAATAATAATAATAATAATAATAATAATAATAATAATAATAATAATAATAATAATTATTATTATTATTATTATTATTATTATTATTATTATTATTATTATTATTATTATTAACTAAGATAAATCCCGAGCTGGACAAGCACGATGCTAAAAACAAATGGCTCCAACAAGGACAAATAGCCAAGTGAGGAAGGGAAATAGATAAACTACAATACAAGTAATGAACAATTAAAAGTAAGATATTTTTAGGACAATATCAACATTGAAATGAATCATCCATATATAAACTATAGAATAGTGTGCACGGTTGTACCCTCAAGAATGAGAACTCTACCCCAAGACAGTCAAAGACCATGTTACAGAGGTTATGGCCCTATCCCAAGACTAGAAAACAATGGTTCCATTTTGGTGTGTCTTTCTCCTAGCATACAAGCATATACTATATTTTTATGTACATACATACACTCACAAATATACACACACTCACACACACATGCACACACATACACACACGCACACACACACACACACACACACACATATATATATATATATATATATATATATATATATATATATATATATATACTGTATGTATTTCTAGGTCAGCCGGTCGGGACTACAGTCCACCCCAAAGCCAAAGCAAAGTCCTTCAAAAGAAGACAACCGTGTTACTCCATATTAATGGAAAAAAGGCACGCTAATAGATGATATATACATATATATATATATATATATATATATATATATATATATACAGAGAGAGAGAGAGAGAGAGAGAGAGAGAGAGAGAGAGAGAGAGAGAGAGAGAGAGAGAGAGAGATTGATTTAAAGTTTTCAGGCATGCTGAAGAGAGAGAGAGAGAGAGAGAGAGAGAGAGAGAGAGAGAGAGAGAGAGAGAGAGAGAGAACGATAACAAATCTAGCCATATATATAATCGTGCACTAAAAGTGTGACATAAAAAAGTGACATAACTTAATATATAACTGTTTCAGTGGTAATTAAGTTAATGATACTCCCAAATATAATGATAGAATTAGCCGTTACTTAAACGTAACTGTTAAAAGTAAGATGTATCCCATCCCCAAGATATGATCTAAGTGTGTGGAGCATTTATCACCTGCTGGAATGAAATCTTCCAAGACCAAAAAAAATGTATAGACTTTGAACAGGAGATTTGAGACAGTCGTGGAAGGATACCATATGGGAGTTGACAAGATGATTCGAGACGTCATTAATGAAAGACCATCACTCAGTCCGAGACGTACAAGGCTTAACTTCGGGTATTCATCCGAGGAAAAAGAAAAGGGAGCAAATTCAAAGAGAAAATAAGCTCGCAATAGTTTCAAGTGGAAAGGAAGTTGTTCGATAAATGATTATATTCGAGGAATCGCTCACAACTTATATCTTAGTTATTGTTATGGTCATCATATTGACGATGAACTTGTTGAATGTGAGTCTATTTTATCTACAGTACTACATTTTGTAAATACATGTAGAGGTTTTAAGTATTTTTGCGTATTTACTGATAATGAAGTTAATAAACGTGGATTTTTATCTACTTTTACATTTCAAACATAAACGTTTAGATATCTTTAAACTATGTTTTGATTCCATGTTTATGTTTATATATTTAAGTCTCCGTATCAGACAGACGGCCAGCAAATGTTGTTAAGAGCAAAATCTTATTATCCCATAAATCTCCTTTGATATGACTCTTCTCTAATGACAGTTTTTGTCAATTTTGTTTTGTCATTCTATTGAAAGGATCCTGTATATATATATATATATATATATATATATATATATATATATATATAAATATGTATATATATATATATATATATATATATATATATATATATATATATATATATATATATATATATATTAGTTACGTTGCATAATATTACCTTCTATAATATAAGTGATTTATGGTAGCTACATGAGAAAATTTGACATTTATTTTTTCTTGTAAAAGATGTTTATTGGTGCAATGCAATGCCAATGTTGTTGTGTATTTTTTTTTGTGATTACCTTACTCTTCTTACCTTGCGATGTTTTCAATTCGATTAATATTTGCATTTGCCTGTCTTTGCAAGACTTATTCCTACTTCTCTTCAAAGACGTCAAACGGATAAACATACTGTACTACGCTCTTTTTGTGAAACCAGACAAAATATCCCTGTAGTGTTATAGTATATTTTAGTATTATCATTATTGTCAAGCTATCTGTAAACATATCAGGTCTTTGTGAATGAAGTTAATGATAACATATTTAATGAGCTAGTTACACATCAAATATTAACGCATCCATAATGACTGGAGTTACCCTTTAAATCTGTTTTCTCTGCACGAAACTCCGCCCCAATCTGCACTCCTGTTTGGGAAAAAAAATTTTGCGTCCCTGG
>NC_090763.1:31351962-31371962 GCF_036898095.1 Palaemon carinicauda
AATCGGTTTAATATTAAATAACCACACTTCACTTGGATTATTTAAATCAGTTTAACAATGCATACCCACACTTTACTTGTATTTTTGAATCAGTTTAACATTACATACCCACACTTAACTTGAATTTTTAAAATAATTTCAGCATTATGTACTTATATTTTCAGCATTATGTACTTATATTTTTTCAAATGCATTCAGCATTACATACCCACACTTCACTTGTATTTTTTAAATCGGTTTAGCATTAAGTACCCACATTTCACTTGTATTTTTTAAATAAGTTTAAAATTAAGTACCCACACTTCACTTGTATTTTTTGAATAATTTCAGCATTATATACCTACACTTCATTTGTATTTTTTAAATACTTTTAGCATTATGTATCCACATTTCACTGGTATTTTTTAAATCAGTTCAACATATAGTACGCACACTTCAGTTGTATTTTTTAAATCATTCAACATATAGTACGCACACTTCAGTTGTATTTTTTAAATCCTTTTAGCATTAATTACCCACACTTCACTTGTATTTTTAAAATCATTTTAGCATTAATTACCCAAAATTCACTTCTATTTTTTAAATCCTTTTAGCATTACTTATCCACTCTTCACTTGTATTTTTTTAAATCCTTTTAGCATTATTCGCCCATACTTTACTTATATTTTTCAAATCCTTTTAGATTTAATTACCCATACTTCACTTGTATTTTTCGAATCCTTTTAGCATTATGTACCTATACTTTATTTCTATTTTTTTTCAAATTGTTGTAGCATTAAGTACCAACAACTTCAGTTTTGTATTTTTTAAATCGGTTTTGCATTAAGTAACCACACTTGTATTTCTAAATCGTTTTAGTATCAAGTACCTCAACTTCACTCGTACATTTTAAATCTTTTTTGATATTAAGTATCCACAATTAAATTATATTTCTAAATCGTTTTACTATTATGTACCTAAACTTCACTGGTACTTTTTTAATAATTTTAGCATTAAGTACCCACACTTAACTTATATTTCTAAATCGTTTTAGTATTAGGTACATAAACTTTACTTATACATTTTAAATCTTTTTTAGTATTAAGTATCCACACTTGAATTATATTACTAAATCGTTTTAGTATTAGGTACCTAAACTTCACTTGTACTTTTTAAATAATTTTAGCATTAAATACCCACACTTAAATTGTATTTCTAAATCGTTTTAGTATTAGGTGCCTAAACTTCACTTGTACATTTTAAATCTTTTTTAGTATCAAGTACCCACACTTAAACTGTATTTCTAAACTGTTTTAGTATTAGGTACCTCAACTTCATTCGCGCATTTTAAATCAATTTAATATTAAGTACCTACACTCAACTTATATTTCTAAATCGTTTTAGTACTAGGTACCTAAACTTCACTTGTACTTTTTAAATCATTTTAGCATTAAATACCCACACTTAAATTGTATTTCTATATTGTTTTAGCATTAGGTACGTGAAGCGCAGTCGTACATTTTAAATCATTTTAACATTAAATACCGAAATCTAAATTGTATTTCTAAATCGTTATAGTATTAGGTACTAAACTTCACGTGTACATTCTAAATCTTTTTAGTATTAAGTACCCACCCTTAAATTATATTTCTAAATCGTTTTAGTATTAGGTACCTAAACTTCACTTGCACTTTTTAAATAATTTTAGTATTAAGTACCCACAGATAACTTGTATTTGTTAATTGTTTCAGTACTAGGTGCCAAAACTTCACTTTTGTCTTTTTAAGGATAGCCTCCACCTTACAAGGGTGATTTTTGCCAATTTTTTTTTCTTTGCTAAAAGTCTTCCTTTTGCCTATCAGAAGGCCGTGATATGTGTAGAATTCATCTCCAGCCTCTATAATGCCCCCCCCCCCCCCCCCCCCCTGGTCATCAACGCCCCCTTATGTTAATAGTAAAAATAAGAAATATCATTAGTAATTGTCTAATTTTTATAGTTTACCCCTTAAAAACTGTTCAAAGTCGTTTTCTTATATCAGTGACATCAAAGAAAATGGGCTCAGGGGTGACTATGATTTTATATCCAATCTTTCTGTCATCAGACAAAAATCGTAATTTCTCGTTTTTTCTTTTTCGGGAGAGGGGAGTATTTCTTTGCTTGTCCTGCTCTTATGCCTTAAGTAATATAATATTTAGATGTTTTAGGCCATCAAGTGACATAATACCTACAAAAACACAGAAGGATTTTTTCCCTAAATCGAGATTTTAATTTTTGGTGAATATTTATTTCTAGGTATCCCTCCATCACCAGCCGGGCTTTCACTAAAGTTATTGCTCGTTTTTTTCTTGCTGTGTGCTTATTTACTGTTCGATTTTAATAAAAGTTAGTGTGCTTGTTCCAGGTGGATAAACAAACATAATAACAGAGCGAATTTCATTTCAAGACAGCAGTTTCTCACTGGTCACCAAATAACTTTAAGTCGCTAGCTCCGATTTTCACATTTTTATTCATAAAATCCTTTATTTTCCCCGTAGGATGATAAAACTTACAGAGGATATGCCTTATTATAGTGCTAATAATGCCTGAAAATTTCATTAGCGTGTGTCTTGATTAGTGTATTTTTGGGAAATATTTTTTACGATTGGCACCTATTCAAGGTGGTCCAAGGTGGAGCCTACCCATTTTATCATTAAGTACCCACACTTAACTTGTATCTATAAAACGTTTTTGTATTAGGTACCTAAACTTCACTTGTACTTTTTAAATCGTTTAAGCATGAAGTACCTACACTTAACTTGTAGTTGTAAATTGTTTTAGTATTAGGTACCTGTACATTATTGTATTTTTAAATCGTTTTAGCATCAAGTACCCACACTTCACTTGTATTTTCTAAACATATACCAACATGACATATCACTATACTTCTAAGAGTTTAATATCTTAATATTGTGTTTATTGTGAACGTGTATGCATCATAGACAAGGGATTGTTGCATTTTTATTGTTTTGGACAGCCAACTGTGTTACACTTGTTGGAACCTTATGGCCTGTGGCATCATGCTTTTCCAACTCCGGTTGTAGCTTATTATTATTATTATTATTATTATTACTTGCTAAGCTATAACACTAGGTGGAAAATCAGGATGCTATAACCCTTGAGACACTAACATGGAAAATAGCACAGTGAGGAAAAGAAATAAGGAAACTACAAGAAAAGTGATTAACAATTGAAATAAAATTATTTGAGAACAGTAACAACATTGAAACACACCTTTCATATATAAACTATAAAAACTTAAAAAAACAAGAGGAAACGAAATAAAATAGAATAGTATGCCTGAAAGTACCCTCAAGCAAGAGAACTCTACCCCAGGATAGTGAATAGCAATAATCTCCCACATATGATAGAGAGCAAGTGTCTGGCTAAATGAATATATATATATATATATATATATATATATATATATATATATATATATATATATATATATATATATATATATATATATATATATATATATATGATACATTTTTTGCACATTTAAACGTGTTTCTTCCATATTTCAAATAAGCCATATATATTAATACATTAAAGTCTGGATTCTCTTAACGACCTCGGGATCAGAACCCAAGGCGGAACCGCCCAAAGACTATGATATCGGACCGGAGGGGATTTGAACCCTCGTCCAGGATATCTGTATGCCAGTGACCATACCACTCCGCCACGAAGAAAGATTTTTCTTCGTGGCGGAGTGGTATGGTCACTGGCATACAGATATCCTGGACGAGGGTTCAAATCCCCGCCGGTCCGATATCATAGTCTTTGGGCGGTTCCGCCTTGGGCTCTGATCCCGAGGTCGTTAAGAGAATCCAGACTTTAATGTATTAATATATATGGCTTATTTGAAATATATATATATGTATATATATATATATATATATATATATATATATATATATATATATATATATATATATATATGTGTGTGTGTGTGTGTGTGTGTGTCCTGTGACGTTCAGATGTATTGCCAGACGTATGACTGCTCAGTTTCTATCCATACCTCGAGAAGGTGGGGAAGTAGTCATACACTGATGAGAGGGCTTACCCTGAGGGGTATACTCAGAAACAACAACGGCCGTGTTGTAGTTAGCAAAGGAAGGAGTGGTATGGTCACTGGCATACAGATATCCTGGACGAGGGTTCAAATCCCCGCCGGTCCGATATCATAGTCTTTGGGCGGTTCCGCCTTGGGCTCTGATCCCGAGGTCGTTAAGAGAATCCAGACTTTAATGTATTATTATATATGGCTTATTTGAAATATATATATATGTATATATATATATATATATATATATATATATATATATATATATATATATATATATATATATATATATGTGTGTGTGTGTGTGTGTGTGTGTGTGTGTCCTGTGACGTTCAGATGTATTGCCAGACGTATGACTGCTCAGTTTCTATCCATACCTCGAGAAGGTGGGGAAGTAGTCATACACTGATGAGAGGGCTTACCCTGAGGGGTATACTCAGAAACAACAACTGCCGTGTTGTAGTTAGCAAAGGAAGGAGCGGTATGCTCACTGGCATACAGATATCCTGGACGAGGGTTCAAATCCCCGCCGGTCCGATATCATAGTCTTTGGGCGGTTCCGCCTTGGGCTCTGATCCCGAGGTCGTTAAGAGAATCCAGACTTTAATGTATTAATATATATGGCTTATTTGAAATATATATATATGTATATATATATATATATATATATATATATATATATATATATATATATATATATATATATATATATATGTGTGTGTGTGTGTGTCCTGTGACGTTCAGATGTATTGCCAGACGTATGACTGCTCAGTTTCTATCCATACCTCGAGAAGGTGGGGAAGTAGTCATACACTGATGAGAGGGCTTACCCTGAGGGGTATACTCAGAAACAACAACTGCCGTGTTGTAGTTAGCAAAGGAAGAGCTGATGGGAAGGGTTGAATCTGTGTGTGTATATTTTTCTAAATATTTAGCAGTCAATATTGACGGGTCGCGTACACTAGTAATAACAATAAATGGACTAAACTTGAAACCTTGAATATTCTATTTCATGATCACCTTCCGCTCTGTAGGATAATCAGTAACAATAAAGGTGTGCCAGGTATTAATGTTTGTCAACCATCTTACCTGTAAAAATAGATTTAATCATGTCTATATGTAAATTACAAATATGCATATGTTGGCTATTCGTGTGAATGCAATCAAGTTTTGATGCATTCAATATAGATAAAAACTAAGAAGCTAATTATATCTAAATGTGTCTATCAAATTGAAAATGTAAATGAATACAATAGTTTCTGCGTAGCTACCTAGACACGGGTTAGATGACGTTAAGGCTAGATCAAATTTTCTATTATGCTGCTACAACTGAAAATTAAGTATGTAGTACATATTTTGTCTTATAATACTTATTTTTAATGTGTAGGCTATATAACAGACATGAGAAACTTTCTTATAGAACATAAAAGTTAACATTTTATAAAGAAATCAATTATCTCTTCATATTATAACTTCAGAATATAACTCGTAAGTGCTCTTTGCTAACTAAAATTATCTCATATACAATTTAGGAGTTTTCCACTGAGGGTAATGCCATATAGATAAAAAGAAAAGAAAAAGTGTGTTTGGAAGAGATATTAGCTGGAATAGAAACATCAATTACCTAAAACCCAATCAATTTCCCAGAGGAAACTAGATAAAATACTTAGTAGTTACTAAAGTATCTATAAATCCTCAGACGACATAAAAGAGTCTTCAGAATTATTGAAATCCCAAGCGACAGATTTCCTAACATTGACCCTTTTATTTATGCATCAGATCCACATCCAAAACAAATAATCAGTTGGCGTCGACGCCACCTTTCCATCAACCTCCATTTTATCTTGATGTGTTTCTTGTGAATAAGTAAGTGACTGGGGAACGCGTTTATAGCCTGATTTATTAAGAAAGGCATTACTTCTTACCTCTCCATCTATCTATCTACCTATCTATCCGAAATATCATAACAGTTAGGGTTATGGTGGCCTTGTGATAGCCAGAATTGGGTTTAAGTCCCGCTACAATTCGTTAGTTCCTTTGGTTGCTGCAACCTCGCCATCCTTGTGAGCTAAGGATGGGGGTTTGGGGAGAGCCTACGGGTCTATCCTTTGATTCATCAGCAGGTATTGCCTGGCCCTCCTTGGTCCTAGCTTGGGTGGAGGGGCTTGGGCGCTGATCATATGTAATATGGTCAGTCTCTATGGCAATGTCCTACTTGATAGGACAATGTCGTTTGCCTTTGCCATTCATGAGCGACCTTTAAACCTTTAAAATGGCAAACTTTTGATTAACGATTTTTCCTTTTGTTTGTTTGTATGTTTGTTCGTTCGTCAACACGTTCAGTATTTCAAAGGAAATTTTATTAAAGGTAGGTGACGTCATTGGAACAATTGGTTACGTTTTTAGGGATCCACATTTAGCAGTTACCCCAACCTCTATTTGAGGGGGAAGTGAGGTTAAAGGATGCTTGAATGACAGAGGTTTGCAGTCTACCTCTTTTGAAGGACTTTACTTTGGCTTTGGGGTAGACCGTAGTCCCGATCGGCTGCCCTGCCTGACATCTCTTAGACTATCGTATGTTGATGTGTTGTATCAGTCACCAGCGTCCTTCCTCCTAGGAGCGAGGAGTCCTGGTACGGTTAGGTAGATAGTTCGAGACGTGTGAGGTGTCTGTTATGCTTTTAGAAGGTGTTGGAGTGTCTTCATTAAAATGGTTTCCCTAAGCACTTGTTTATTTATTATTTCTTTGTTTGAGGGTAGAAGTGGTCACTTTGCGGTCATTGGAATGTGAAAGAAACAAAATACGCATTACATTTTTAACTTCTTTAAGAGAAATAATAATCACTTATCACTAAAAATATTTTCCTTATATTGTCAATAAGAGTTACAACATATAAAAAGAAGTTACATTCCATGTTGCTTAAGGATTTATTTAGAATAATTTGCTTTTGATTTGTGGAGAATATATAGATATTTAGATAGATAGAAAGAGATAGATAGAAAGAGATAGATAGATAGATAGATTGATAGATAGATAGATAGATAGATAGATAGACAGTATAAAACCTTATATTGAAAAAATTTATAAAAAAGTTTAAATAACAATGCATATATGATACTATTTAACATTAGCAAAAAAATTAGTCATCCGATTCCCACATAAGTAAACAAAGTTATATTCAGTACTTCATGTCAACACTTGTGAATAATGTATATCTTTACAAGAAAGATTATAGACTTTCCTAGCATGAACATAAAACGTCTCACCAAAAAAGAAAAAAGAAAAAAAAAAAGGTGTAATTAATCACCAGCACAATAAAAATTAGCTAAAATAACTTCTTGTTTGGGTAAGTCTGCAAATTAACAAAGTTACTAAACTGGCTGTGAAATACTCGGCACATTTATGGCAACACCGTCCCCAATGGATTCAGATATTCCCAAATGAATGTTGGAAGTTTCAAAATATGGCTAATCCTATTCCAGCCGGATTCATTCTTCTCTGTTTCATTATCACATAAGAGAATTAGAGCTGAAGGAACGGAATTGCGCTGCCTCTCTGCGAGAAGTTAAATAGACCTTTGCGCATAAGGATGTCAAAACTTTCCGCTTCGGACAAAGAAGTTAGTGATTATAAAGCTCCTTATGTTAATGTCGTTCCTTCCTTATTTGTCAGAGTAACTGAGGTTTGCCGTACATGTGACAGCTTGATGCACTAGTTATTCAAGTTGACTCTATCAAAATACAAATGAGTATATTTACGTATACATAAATACTATCCCGAACTTGCATTTCCTCTATTTGATAAAAAACCATATATATATATATATATATATATATATATATATATATATATATATATATATATATATATATAGAGAGAGAGAGAGAGAGAGAGAGAGAGAGAGAGAGATATATATATATATATATATATATATATATATATATATATATATATATATATATGAATAAATAAATATATATATATATATATATATATATATATATATATATATATATATATATATATATATATATATGTATATATATATATATATATATATATATATATATATATATATATATATATATATATATACAGGTAGATAAATAAATTGATAGACATTTCTCTCCTGTCACACTCAGTGGCCTTATCAGGTGTATAACTACTCGGTTTTTCCTCGTCCCTCAGGTAGGATGAGAAAGTCATTATACCCTGGTAAGCAAGGGTACCCTGAGAGGTACACATGGAAGCACCAGTCTCCCACAAATTCCCCAAACTGCCTGGTTGTAGTTAAGAAATGGTGAGGGGGTGGGAATGGTTGTATCTGAGTTAGCATGTGTTTGCATATATACCATTTTTAAAGGTGTGGGTACACTAATATATATATATATATATATATATATATATATATATATATATATATATATATTAATATTTATATATAAATATATATACAGTATATATATATGCATATATGTATATATATATATATATATATATATATATATATATATATATATATATATATATATATATATATATATATATATGTATATATATGGTATATATATATATATATATATATATATATATATATATATATATATATATATATATATATGTGTGTTTATGTGTGTGTGTACATATATGTATATATACGGTATATGTATATATATACATATATATATATATATATATATATATATATATATATATATATTTATATATATATCTATATGTATATATATATATATATATATATATATATATATATATATATATATATATATAATCATTGCAGCATCCATTTCCTAAGTGTTTCCCCAGGCCATGAGACCAAAATTAAAAGAAGGATAAACATGCAATGAAGACCTTTGGTAAACAAAAGGAAATTATGAAAAAGTAAAATGTCACTATATAAATATTTTATATATATATATATATATATATATATATTTGTATATATATATATATATATATATATATATATATATATATATATATATATATATATTTGGGCTCAAGCCATGTCGTCCTGATGGAAGTTCCTATAGGGTAGCTTCCTAGGGTATATTACAACTACGGCGATATTCCCAGAGAATTTACCTTAAGGTACCAGAATTCTAACTCCTGGAGCGAGTATCCCTCGTGAAAGGGATATCGCGACATATCAGAGGACGTATTCTAGACACGTCACATGGCAATCTACAACCTGGACAGAGATTTCGTCTCGTAGGAGGTGATTGACGAGATACGAATTCGGGAAAGAAAAAGGGGAGCCGCTCCCAAGGCTTCCCTATCCCCCAATTCGTATGCGTGCCTGGCGCCAATCCTGGCGCCATCTGTATTCCTTTTTGCGTAGCTTAACAACTCGGTGTTTTTTCCTGTTTTTCTCGCAAATCTTGGATTTATTCGACTTTTCATGGCTTCTTCGTCTTCATCGGCCTCTGATAAGTTGAGTATAGTGTCTGTTATGTATAAATGTAGGCTCTTGGTAAAATTTTGAGTGATTAATAGGATTAATCTTTGATACAAGAGCCGTAGCCTACCAGAGGTGTCCTGGACACTGTCGCTCGCTAGGTATAAATTAGTTAGTCAGAGCGACATTCCTGGTTGTTTTGCTTTGATAAATTTTAGCTATTTAGCATTACATAGGATTTCCTTTCGTGCTTAGTATTATTTGGCGAAGTATTCGCCATTCTGGCCTACGCTAGGCCATGTAGCCTAGTCGTTTGGTCCTAGTACTTCATGCATGATTTTGGTTTTTCCGAGTGTAATTAAAATTTTATTGAAGCTTTAGGCTATATTTTATACATTTTAGACTGTGTGGAATATTTCCAAGATTGTATACGTGTGAGTTTCGGTGAATTAGGTAATCGATTCTCTTGGTGCCTAGGCTAATTGCTTATGGAGCCTTAGTATACTTTATCATACTCCCCGGTTGCTTTCTTTTCTTTGGAGAAGGTATGCAATCCCTTTCCCTCTGTTTAAGCCTTGGGCTTATCCCTAAGAGTCCCCCTCGCTGACCTAACACATACAAAGGGAGCTTAGCTCCCTTAGGTCACTACCGAAGGTTTCTGTAGTTATGATTCCTTCTTTTGTGATCGACCAGACTAAGTCCTGTTGCTGTTCTCGGGGGAGGATAAGTTCTTCCCTTGGGAGTAGCAACGCCTTCCTTGCTTTGGTGCTCTGGAAGCTGGCAAGTATTGCTGGCCTTTTCCCTTAGATCTCCCTTAGGCTAAGATAAGTTTCTTGGCTGCGGGTGATCTGTCACTAAAGCAAGGTTGGCAGGACCCTCTTGTCTCTTCCCCCTCTATCTCCGTAATGGGCTAGCCATTACTGTACTGTACCTTGCCGGCCGGCAGAGCTGGCCGGCAGGGGTCTTACTGTACTGTACGTCGTTCTACTTCTGGACCTAGTATAGGTTGGGATGTGGAATTGACTCAGCCCATTGCCGGCCGGCAGAGCTGCTGGCCGGCAAGGGTCTTATGTTTTCGAGTGCTGCCCGGACCTCTCTTGGTCCCTCATCCATGCCTGCCGGCAGAGCCGGACGGCATTGGTCAAGGAAGCCTGAATTAGTTTCTCCCCTTCCTTATATGCACTCTTTCGGTTGCCGGGCTTGGAGGTAGTGTACACTCTTATCCCGGCATCCATTCTATTTTCTTCTAGTGCTGTACCTGTCCCGGCTGCCGGCCTATGAGGCCGGCAGCCGGGCAGGTGTAGTTCTCTGGTTCTTTTGCTGCCGGCTGGCATCGGTCTTGTACCTTTGCCGGCCGGCTTATGTCAGCCCTTGTCTGCCGGTCACCAAGAGTGTGGCCGGCAGCTGGGTACTACCTTGTGTAGTTGCTGGCCGGCAGCCATTGCCGGGCAACACTGGCTGTTACCGGCCGGCAGTAGCTGCCGACCGGCACAGGCATTTGAACCAGAGTGCTGCCGCCCTATAGCTGTTAAGTAATATACTTTAAAGCTAGTTGTGGTGTGTGCCGGCCGGCAAAGGCAGGCCGGCACACATCCCCCTTATACTGTACTAGTATTCTTCTGTATAGCATATACAGTAAGAAGAAAACTATAGTAAAGGTTTTGGTACAGCACTGTATCTTCTAACACTATTGTGTTTTCTTGCACAGCCCTTTACTGTTGCCCTCAGATAGGAAGCTGAGTTCTTCCCTGTCTATTATCCAGGATTTTAAAATCATTGCTTAGGTGTGAGCTCCACCTGTTTCCTATGGAAACCTTGCATTGGTTACTCTAGAAGAGATAGACCTTTTTGATTTTATTATCTGGAAGGCTGCAGCAATGGGTTGTGAGGGAAACACAAGTGTGTGTCTTTCCTTTCTGAATTGTTATGCTATACTATGCATATCCAGTGATACATAGTTCACTTGATACTCATGGAAATTTCTTCTCTTTACAGAAGGACCCTCCGAAGTGGGGAGGTGCTTTCTGCAATGTCCGCAGCAAGAACCTCTGCGGACATGAGTGTTGTAGGAGACACGCAGCATACGCTGTCTCCAAGGATGATCTCCAGTATTGGGACCCTCAGGAATGTACTGTGTGCACTAACCTGATTAATGAGACATTTAAATAGCTAGGAAGAAGCTTCGTACCTGGGTAAGGGGCTTCCAAAAGAACACTTCTGGCCCTTATCTTCCAAGTGAGAAGATGAGGGCGTATCCTTTCCCTAAGGCATCAGCTGATGCAGTGATTCCCCAGCCTCAAGAGGAGATCCCCTAAGTTCAGATCCAGGTGGATGCTGAAGTCGCGGTCGCGATGCAAGACATCCAGCTAAATGACAGGATGTCTGATGTGGACGGGTGTCAGGAGGAAGACCTCCTGGCAGAAGCCCAGGATGAAGTTCAAGCCCCTCTACATCGGCCGGTCTCCCAGTAGAGCTGGGACAGGCCCTCTCTTCTATTGTTGGAATGATCCAACAAATGCAGAAGGAGAATCAGGAGAAGGCGGCTGCAATGGAACTGCGAATGCAGTGCCTTGCAGAATCACATGGGCCCCAGAAAAAGCTCAATGTGAAAGACCTTCCCTTGTGCTCAGATGCTAACCCATGGAGGTATGCTGAGCACATGCCGATGACGACTGGAAAGATCGTCATCTCGGATAAGCTGGGCTCAGTTCCCCTGGAGGGTGGAATTCTGGCCCAGCAAGGCATCATATCCGGACTGTTATGTCCGGCTGAGGAAGGAACCAGCTTCAAAGGAGGAGACAAAGCCGAAGGAGGTCATAGTGATGGACCATGCTAAGGCTCAAGCTCTACTTTCATCCTCGATGAAAGAGAGGGGCTTCTCTAACTCAAAGGTAGCTGCATTGAATAGGAAGCTCCCTTCCTTTGTGTCCTCGCCTACTAGAGCCTTCCCCCTTTTACAGAAAGGGTTTCTGGCTGTACTAAAAGCAATCGAGGCCGGCAAGTCTTGCCCCTCCCTAGAGGAGTGTAAACCCTTGTCGCTGGCCCTGCCTATGGACCACAAAGACTGGAAGGACGTCCATCTTACGTTCTCAGTGGGAAAGTTGGAGGCTGATATTGCCGGACGTCAGTTGGGCAAGGACCTCCCTAAGCTGTCTGACTTTCTTTTGCGAAGTGAGTTCGATACAAAAGAAAGACTGACTGCCTCAATGTCTCTTCAGACTACTCTCGAGACGATGGCAAGTGACCCCAAGGTCCATGAAATGTTCATGGTAGTGGCCAAGCCTCATCTGGCCACAGTGACGAAGGACCTTTATGGCTTCGTCAAGGCAAGGAGAGCTTGTAGGGAGTTCGTGTTTACCTCGGCTACGGTGAGGCACGAGCTAAAGAAACTAATCTCCTCCAACATTTGGGGAAAAGACCTTTTTCCCTACCGACTTGGTCAAAGAAGTTGTTGATAAAGCCGCCTTGGAGAATAGAAACCTTCTCCAGAAGTGGGGCCTGGCTATCAAAAGAAAGTCTTCCCCGGATGAGGGTCCTCAACCAAAGAGGAAGACTATGAGGACTAGGCTACCGTCTCGGCCAGCCAAGCCTCTTAGACAGCAACAGCAACTGCAATTGCCATTGCCCCCAGTGCCCCAGATCGTGGCACAAACCCCGACCACCTTTCAGTGGGTACCCCAGGCCGTGTTGACACAGTCCACGGCATTCACCCCAGCGTTCGAAGGGCAGTCTACTTCCTTTTGAGCAAAGCCTAGAGGAGCAGCCAGAGGCTCGTCTAGACGCCCCTCAAGGGGAAGGGGATTCAGGGGTGGTCGTGGTCAGGAAGGCAAGACCTCAGGACGGCAGTCCAAGTGAGGTGATACCGGTAGGAGGGAGACTTCTGAAATTTCGGGATCGGTGGACCTTCGATCCCTGGGCCCACAGCCTACTCAAGAATGGACTGGGCGGGAGCTGGTACAGCACTCCACCCCCGTACCTTCGGTTTTTCCAACACTCCACCCCCGTTATGGAGGAGTACGTTCAAGAACTGTTGGAGGAAAAGGGTGAAGCCCATCAATTTCTAAGGGAGGCTGTTTTGTGTTCCCAAGAAAGACTCGGAAAAGCTCAGAGTCATTCTGGACTTGTCGCCACTTAACAAGTTCATAGTGAATTGCAAATTCAAAATGCTAACACTGCAACACATAAGGACCTTACTGCCCAAGAGGGCATATTCCGTCTCTAAAGACTTGTCAGACGCCTACTGGCACATTCCAATTAGCCATCGACTCTCCCCCTACCTAGGGTTCAGGCTACAACGAAGACTATACGCCTTCGGAGCCATGCCATTCGGGCTAAACATAGCCCCAAGGATTTTTACGAAGCTTGCGAGCGTAGCTCTCAAACAATTTTGCCTAAAGGGAATTCAGGTAGTAGCCTACCTGGACGATTGGTTGGTGTGGGCAGCATCCGAGACAGAATGCTTGCAAGCTTCCAGTCAAGTGATCCAGTTCCTAGAGTACCTAGGCTTCAAGATCAACAGAAAAAGTCTCGACTTTCTCCATCTCAAAAGTTCCAGTGGCTAAGATCCACTGGGACCTTTTGTCACACCGTTTCTCCACCCCGGCGAAGAAAAGGAAGGAGATAGCGGGTTCTGTCAAGAGACTTCAAGATTCCGAAAGGATATCAAGACACGAGCAGGAGAGAGTACTGCGCTCTCTCCAGTTTGCTTCGGTGACAGACCCAGTGCTAAGAGCACAGCTAAAGGATGCAATCGGAGTTTGGAGAAGTTATGCATCAAACGCGTGAAGAGATCTGAGAAGACCAGCCGCTTCGGCTAAGTACTCTTCTCAGGCCTTGGTCCCAAGCCAGACATCTAAAGAAGTCAGGTTCTTCTTCAGCCACCTCCCCCGTCGGTGACGATTCACTCAGACGCCTCGAAGGAGGGATGGGGAGGTCACTCTCATCGGAAAAAAGTCCAGGGGACTTGGTCCAGGCTATTCAAGACCTTTCTCATAAAACTTTCTAGAAGCTAGGGCAGTGCTCCTTACCTTAAAGAAAGTCTCCCCGCGTCATTCGTTCCACATAAAGTGGTGATAGACAGCGAGGTAGTTGTGAGATACTTGAATCGACAAGGATCGAGGTCACCACCTCTCAACCAGGTGATGTTGGCTGTCTTCCGATTGGCGGAAAAGAAGAAGTGGTATCTGTCGGCAGTTCACCTTCAAGGAGTCCGCAATGTGACAGCGGACGCTCTATCCAGGTTCACACCGATAGAGTCGGAATGGTCCTTAGACGCAGGATCATTCTCCTTCATTCTGAATCAGTCCCAGAACTGCAGATAGACCTCTTTGCGACGAAAGACAACAAGAAGTTGCCCCTGTACGTGCCCCGTACGAGGACCCCTTAGCGGAAGCAGTGGACGCGATGTCCCTCGACTGGAACAGATGGTCCAAGATTTATCTGTTCCCTCCTCACAACCTTCTGTTGAGGGTCCTCAACAAACTGAGATCCTTCAAAGGGTAGCGGCAATAGTGGCCCACAAGTGGCCGAACAGCGTGTGGTTCCTCCTGGCATTTGGAACTGTAGCTGAAGTTTGTACCACTACCAGATCCAGTTCTGACCCGGCGAGTCCAGAAGTCAACTGTCTGCGCTTCATTACAGAAAACCCGGACCCTGCAGTTCATGATTTTCTCTCCCTAGCGGTGAGAAAGCGTTTCGGGATTTCGAAAGCCAGTATAGACTTCCTTCAGGAATATAAGTGCAAATCTACTAGAAGGCAATATGAGTCATCTTGGAGAAAATGGGTGGCCTTTTGTCAAGGCGAAGATTCCGCAGGAGATCTTGACAGACTTCTGCTTATCTTTTTTCCCCACCTCCATGGTCAAGGGTTGGCAGCGAACACGATTTCAGCGTGTAAGTCTGCTTTGACAAGACCCATTCTATATGCCTTCCAGGTCGACCTAGGTAACGAGATCTTTAATAAAGTCCCGAAAGCCTGTGCTAGGCTCAGACCTTCAGCACCTCCAAAGCCCATTTCATGGTCTTTAGACAAGTTCTTCATTTCGCTTCTCTGTTGAGCAATGAAGAGTGTGCGTTAAAGGATTTGACACAAAAAGTTATTTTCCTATTTTGCACTCGCGTCCGGGGCCAGGGTTAGTGAGATTGTAGCCTCTCGAGAGAGGCAGGTCGTGTTCAGTTCCTGGATGGGGAAGAACTGAACCTGTTTCCGGATCCTACGTTTCTCGCCAAGAATGAGTTACCCACCAACAGGTGGGGTCCCTGGAGAATCTGCCCTCTGAAAGAAGATGCATCTCTATGTCCAGTAGAATGCCTAAAGGTCTATCTTCATAGAACTTCAGACTTCAAGGGTGGTCAACTATTCAGGGGAGAAACATCAGGCTCAAATTTATCTCTGAATCAACTCAGAGCGAAAATCACATATTTTATTCGCAGAGCGGATCCTGACAATACACCCGCAGGTCACGATCCGAGGAAAGTTGCCTCATTCTTAAATTTCTTTAATTGTATGGATTTTGAACATCTCCGTTCATACACTGGCTGGAAGTCTTCCAGAGTGTTCTTTCGCCACTATGCGAAGCAAGTAGAGGAACTAAAAGAGATCTGTGGTAGCAGTGGGTCGCGGTGTTAACCCTACTGTTTAACTCTGCGAGGAACAGTGGTCTTAATTGGGACGATTAATTCCAGGGTGAGTGTGTAGTTACATACTGTACTACAAACTAAGTGAGGGTACTGTGTTGCCCATCCAGACTGTTCCATTTCCGAAGGTGAACCTAGCATAAGTGCAGACATGTGTGCCGAGCGTTTCTAACGCTAATGTCATTGATTTGTAATACAGGCTTTTATGACTTTTATACCTCGGTATCTTGAAAGTGGCATCTAATGTTTTTTCTTTCAGACAAACAAGCTCTGTTTACTATCATACTTATGCTTAAAGTTTTAGGTTATCCTCTTCTTATATATATATATATATAATTGTGGTTAACCTGTCTATTTATTGCCTGTCAATAATCTGGTTCTTGAGTACCTTGCATCTCCTTCACCTGTGTCAATTTATTGGTATAATTGAGCATTCATTCTATGTACCTTATCTGGGATAATTCTAATAGAATTGTTCCTTTATGCAAGCTATGTTGCATTGGTTTTCCTCCTATGCGGATATAAAACCTTTGTCCAATACAAGTATTGTGCGGAAAACTGGTCGATATTTCATATTGACGCAGTGGTCCTTTACAAACTATGCTTTACTTAATATAGGGCGAGACCACTATATTAGCTTGCCTGGTATTCATACATAGATATATGTACTCTTCGAGACTTTTCCAGAGTCTAGTAGGACTCTTCCCTGTAGGGGGCAGGAAGCTCTAACATAGTTTATAGTTAGTTGAAAAGATGTATAACGGTAACATCTTAGGTCTCTAGGTCTAGTCGACCGGGAAAAAATTACCTCCGGGGAGTACGGCACGTTCTGAGAATCCACAGATACAGTAATGCTCTGGTACACTTCCATCAGGACGACATGGCTTGAGCCCAAAAAACGGATTTTGAGCGAAGCGAAAAATCTATTTTTGGGTGAGATGGCCATGTCGTCCTGATGGACCCTCCCTTGCCTTTCTAAGAAAGGGCTGTAGGACCCCTCCCTACATACAGTATCTGTAGCACCTCGTGTACGCTACAAGGAATACAGATGGCGCCAGGATTGGCGCCAGGCACGCATACGAATCGGGGGATAGGGAAGCCTTGGGAGCGGCTCCCCTTTTTCTTTCCCGAATTCGTATCTCGTCAATCACCTCCTACGAGACGAAATCTCTGTCCAGGTTGTAGATTGCCATGTGACGTGTCTAGAATACGTCCTCTGATATGTCGCGATATCCCTTTCACGAGGGATACTCGCTCCAGGAGTTAGAATTCTGGTACCTTAAGGTAAATTCTCTGGGAATATCGCCGTAGTTTTAATATACCCTAGGAAGCTACCCTATAGGAACTTCCATCAGGACGACATGGCCATCTCACCCAAAAATAGATTTTTCGCTTCGCTCAAAATCCGTTATATATACACACACACACACACATATATATATATATATATATATATATATATATATATATATATATATATATATATATATATATATATATATACAGTATATATATATATATATATATATATATATATATATATATATATATACTGTATATATATATATATATATATATATATATATATATATATATATATATATATATATATATATATATATATATATATATACATATATATATATATATATACATATATATATATATATATATAATACATACATGAAAAAATACATATACATGAAAACAGACTCACACACATAAATATCCGTGTGTGGGAGAGGGTGTGACAGTGAAAAAACGAGATGTCCAAACCAAGCAAAACAAAAAAAAATTTCATACATTTCCATCTATATTTGGAGAAATACCCCTAAAACAAATGATAAAAAACAATGCCAAAAAATCCCTTAAGAGCCACCATAATTCTACTAAAGAGTTGAATTGCACACGTAATTAGCACAGAAATACTTGAGCAAAAATCAGCATCTAGCATCTTTTAAAGGCTTAAAGGCTTAAAGGCCCCTCATGAATTGCAGAGGCAAGGGACAGTGAAATTTCCCTATCAAGCAGGACAATCCCCTAGAGACTGACCATATATACATTTGATCAGCAACCAAGCATCCTCTCTACCCAAGCTAGGACCAAGGAGGGCCAGGCAATGGTTACTGAGGACTCAGCAGATAGACACCTATAGGCTCCCGCAAACCCTCAACCTTTGCTCACAAGGAGGGTGAGGTTGCAGCTACTAGAGGAACTAACGAGTTTGAAAGGGCATCGAACCCCTTTCTGTCGTTCATCAGTCAAGGACGTTACCACATCGGCTATCACAACCCTTTTAGAGGATGAAGATGTAAATTTTGGAGATTTCTGATATCTACAGTATATGAACAAATGAAATAGTCAAGAGAGAGCATGCGCAACATTGTGTCACATCTCTTTGTGAAAACCATTAATATGAAATATCGTTAGCTGCTTTGGACTGTCAGACCACACCTTACTTCACTTACCTGTCATGAATATCATATGGGTCAAAGAACGCACGAGAGACCGCCTGAATTGACAATGAACCTTGTATAATAGATGTATTGATACGATGTCACTTATGCGTTATGTTGCTACCTCTTTTTACCTCCGCCAACGAAGTTGGGAGGAGGTTTTGTTTTACCACTTGTTTATGTGTTTGTGTTTGCATGTTTGATTGTGTGTGCGTTTGTTTGTGAACAACTTCCTAGCCACAATTTTAATCGTAGGGTAATAAAACTGGCAGGGATTAACTATTATGTAAAAAGCTAGTAATCAGCCATAACTTTGGAGATCGTTGTCACAGAGACTTTAAACTTGGTTCATATTAAAGTGTATGAAAATACACGCCAATTAATAAATGTTAAGGTCAAAGGTCAAGATCAAGGTCAAACAAACGGTCGGGAAATACGCTGCCGCGGCGGAGGTCTGCGCTCTACAGAGAGCCCCTTAACTTTACATATTATTTCTGGATAGATCCTATCTATGACTTATTAAATCGTAATGAAAGCATAAAGTTCATAGGAAGCCTTTGTTTTTCAGGCAGGAAACATTTTTTTGATATATAGTAAAATATTAAAAATTTTCGTATATACCTGTATTTACAAAGAATACAGCTACAGCAATAGAAGCCATACATTAATTCGGGTAAAACCAATTAAAAAAATATTCATTAGATATACAGTAAACAAATTATATATAATTTTTTTGAAAATATCAAATAACAACATAGTTCTTCAATGTTTATTACATGAGACTGCACCGAAAATATTAAGAAACGAGAAGATAAATTCTACACATTCACTTTATATTTTATATTATTAAGTAACTAAAAATAATTAACGTGCTATCATCAAAATACCATTAGCAGAGAGTCAGGTGCACATTGACAAAAGCCCTGACAGTAATATTCATTTTCGACTAAAAATGACTCATTGAAAAGATGGGAATCCAAAAGTGCATGTAATGAATAAATTTGAAAACGTTTGCCTGACAGATAGAAAACGGGAATAGTAATGCAGAGTAAAAAGCAATTGGAACTAAATAGAACAACTCAAAACTTCTACGAGAGAGAGAGAGAGAGAGAGAGAGAGAGAGAGAGAGAGAGAGAGAGAGAGAGAGAGAGAGAGTAATTTAAAAAAATATAAAAAACAATTAAAATTTTTGCATATACTACCGTTTGAGAGTTATTTGGTCCTTTGACTTACCAGATAGTACTACATTCGATCCCTCCATGGTTACGATCAATAATTTTTTGTCTACACATTTACCAAAGAATTTAGTCCATTCTTTATCCAATATCTACTTTTCACATACACCTGACATCAATAAGTTAGCCAAACAACCATTCTTCTTCGCTCAAGGGGTCGAATACTGC
>NC_090763.1:31374462-31376962 GCF_036898095.1 Palaemon carinicauda
ACAGTTTTCCCGCCGCAGGGGAGAGGAAGGTGTGAACTCGACAAACTTCTCCTTTCAACTGAGGGCAAAACACATTTCTTATTAATGCTCCGTCATAAATCTAAAACCTGGCTGCATCATCATATATTCCATCCGAGGTTTAAGATACAGGCAAAAAAAAAAAGACAGAGCTGAGAAAGAGAATGGAAAATAGAGCACGAATTATAACAGTATTTTCCATTTTATAAAAACCTTGGGGATAATGGAAGGCCATTGTGCCTTGTTGGTATATTTCTTATTTTTCTTTCCCGTCTCTCTCTGCTGACTTGCTCTATATAGCAACATCATTATTCAGTTTATCTATCCCTCTTTCACATTATATATAATGTATATCCAAACACATATATATAAACTTATTAAAACACACGCACACACACACATACATATATATATATATATATATATATATATATATATATATATATATATATATATATATATATATATATATATATATAAATATATATATACATATATATATATATATATATATATATATATATATATATATATGTATATATATACATATATATATATATATATATATATATAAATATATATATATATATATATATATATATATATATATATATATATATATATATATATATATACATATATATATATATATATATATATATATATATATATATATATATATATATACACGTATATATATATATATATATATTATTATTATTATTATTATTATTATTATTATTATTATTATTATTATTATTATTATTATTACATGATGATGGCTCCCGGGTTTAGGGACCCCCCAAAAAATTGTACTACGTCTCGTGACTGGGAACCAAACATATAATAATATATATTACGGCTGGCAAGGTAAACAACCTCTCGAATTCAAAACTCACCTTGAATAACTCCCAGACAGCAATATATCAAACACTGATTAGCCACAGGTCTCTTAAGTACTCTCAAAACTAAACTGGGTAATTATTCTTAAGAATTATTCAAACAACTTCAACTTCGATTTTTTAACAGGATGCGAGCGAATACCACTTCAAACACTGGTGATTGGAATAATAAACTCTTCTCAAAAATAAATATATTCTATATAAATTATAACACTTTGAAAAGAATTTACATAATACAAATAAATCACTTAGATTAAGTCTGAACAAAACTTAGATTAAGAGAAAAATGTTACGATCCGAAAGTTATATGATCATTTCACCTGAAATATTATATCTGAATAAATCTTAGACCAATATAAAAGAAATACTTATGAAAACTGTACAGACACTTGTTTCACTTGAAATTAAATCTGAATAAAATATCTAAGTTTGATACTTAATGAAAATAGATAACCAGATCAAGATACAAGTATCTATCACCTTCTTACAGGGCCGTTTACAAAAACTCCAAGATAATTTTTATAAGTACTCACTATGTTTACAATACTCTGAGCTGCGTGCGAGAGTGAGAGAGAGGTGGAGATGGCTTTATCCTAAGGATGGAATTCTGTATCTATGCTATGCAACTCTGGGGTTGCCTTATATATGAAACTTAGCTACTTCCAGAAACTTCCAGGAGAGCGAGTTTTGGAAGCATGGGAACTGGGCTAAGGTGTCAGAGTTACCAAGTACTGCTCTCTCGAACACGGCTCTCTCAGTCAGCTAGCTCCCCCCACCCTTTGTCCCCGAAATAAGAAAAAAGATAAGATATATCACTAGATTTTTCGAGAACTATCCAAAACACATGGCATATTGCGTATTCTCTCACAAACATGACGCAATACCTCATAAAAATATAAAAGAATATTACATAGGTCCTTGTTCCTATCTTGTATGGTCACATAATACTCTCAAACAAATTACGTAAGACTTCATAACAAAAATACGGGAAATGAAAAAGTTAATTTTTAAAAATAACATAAATTTACATAGACTGACTTTAATAAAGAATACAACGAAATTAACAACCAAAGTCTTGCATAATTTATATAATAAACTTAAATCTACAAGAGAGGAACTCATCTTAAGAGCTGGCTAGCTTCTCTTCAATTCACATATAAAAAACATGAATAAAATCATTTATAAACAACTGTATTTACTCTACACTAGACCAGCTTCGTAAGATAGCTCCCGCCAAAAAAGATTTTTTATTCCGGTCCTGAAGCCATCGATTCAGCCCGAGATGAATAATCTGCAGCCACGTTATCTTTACCTGACATATGCTATACAATAATACAATACAGTTGCAAACATAATGACCATCTAGTCAACCTTTGATTATTATTTTTCATCTTATTCAGAAAAGTTAAAGGATTATGATCCGAATACACTGTAATCTATTCATTTTGTGGTCAATTCACAGACCCCTCAAACTTGTTTATTACTGTGACTAACGCTAGTAAGTCCTTCTTAATTGTCAACTAGGTTGCTGATGTTTCTTCAGCTTAGAAGACATAAAACAAACAGGGTGAAGAATTCCT
>NC_090763.1:31384462-31386962 GCF_036898095.1 Palaemon carinicauda
CCTTCGGTGATTTTCTGGCCGTGGGTGAAGTCTCGCTGGATGGTGAAGGCCAAGGGAGAAAAGTTAATGTTTTACGTGATACCGGAGCCGCGCAATCATTAATTCTTAGAGATTCGGTCCCGAATGATTTTGTGTATGAGAATCGGGAGTTTGTTATTTTGAGTGGTTTTCCGGACACGGTAAAATCTTATCCAATTGGTCTATTTCATCTTAGTTGTCCTTATTTTTCGGGGAATGTCCATTTGGCTATTGTTGATAAATTTCCGATTAAAAAGGTGGATGTGGTTCTCGGAAATGAGATTGTGTATGAAAATAAAAATGTGCCAATTGTGATTAATCCGGATGTGGAAGTAGGGGTAGTCACTCGTGCTAAGGCAAAGGCTGTTGACGCTGCAGAGTCAACAGTCGACGTTGATTTGAGTAGTTTAGGACGTAGTGATGTATCTGTAGACAGTAGTAGTAGTGTTAGATTAAAACCCAATTGGACTTTTAAAGAACTTGTTTCGGCTCAGAAAAAGGAGTTTGGTAGTCTCCCTATTGAGTCTGGTGAGATAACGAACGTGACAGTTCCTATTTTTAAGGTAATTAATAGTATATTATACAGAATAAGTAGACCAATGCATGCCTCGGGGGAGGATTACGAAATTATACGACAGATTGTGGTTCCTGAATGTTACCGTCATGAGTTGATGTCATTAGCTCACGAGAATGTGATGGCGGGACATTTTGGTATTCACAAAACAGTCAGTAGGTTATTAAATAATTTCTTTTGGCCCAAGCTGAAAGGTGATGTTAAAAAATTTGTTAATAGTTGCGAGGTTTGTCAGAGAGTCGGCAAACCTAACCTACCTATTCCAAAGGCTCCATTAATACCTATCCCAGTTGTGTCTGAACCTTTTCGGGAAGTGTTAATTGATGTTGTTGGTCCTCTCCCAAAGTCAAAGAGTGGAAATGAGTATATTTTCACTATTATGGATCGTATGTCTCGGTACCCCGAGGCAATCCCCTTGCGGTCCATAAGGAGTGAAAAGATTGTAGAGGCATTAATAGGTTTCTTTTCAAAATTTGGTCTCCCGAAGGTAATTCAGTCAGACTGCGGTACTAACTTCACGAGTCGTTATTTTAAGCAGAAAATGACTGAATTGGGCATTAAACATGTAACTTCCTCGCCTTATCATCCAGAGTCACAGGGTGCTTTGGAACGTTTTCACCAAACTATGAAAAGCATGTTAAAGAAATATTGTATTGGGAATGGGGCTGAATGGGATAAAAACCTTCCATTCCTCTTATTCGCTTTCCGCTCTATTCCTGGTCAATCTCTCGGTCTCTCTCCTTTTAATTTGATTTTTGGACATTCTGTAAGGGGTCCGCTGGATATTGTGAGAGAGGCTTGGGAGGGAGATGCCCCTGATTTGAATTTGATTGATTACCTTAATAATTTGAATGCTAAATTAACCAGGGCTTGGTCTTTTGCAGGTGAGAATTTGTTGAAAAGTCAGAAGAAAATGAAATTTTATTTTGACAGAAAGACTGTGACCCGGGACTTCGACGTAGGACAGAAGGTACTGGTTCTGTTACCTATCCCAGGTAATTCTCTCAAAGCTACTTTCCAGGGACCATGGAAGGTATTGAAGAAGGTAAATAATGTTAACTTCTTGGTGGAAACCCCCGATAGGAGAAGGCCTCATCAATTGGTACATATAAATATGATGAAAGCTTTCCATGAAAGAGAGAAGGTTAGGCCAATTGCGACTCTTTGTGACGGTAGAAATGACTTGGTCGGTTATAATGCTTCTTTTTCAGATGAGCATAATAATAATTCTTTTTCAGAGGACAGGGACTTGAAAGATAGTGAATGGCTGGCAGGTAATGTCGAGGCTTTAGAAAATTTACCTCAGATGTTGGGTCACTTGGTTAAGGATGAGCAACAATCCTTGAGAAATTTGGTTTTAAAATATAAGGACTTGTTTTCTAATGTGCCCGGCAAGACCACGATCTTGCAGCATGACGTGGACGTAGGGGACGCCACGCCCGTGAAGCAGGCTCCTTATAGGTTGAACCCAAAAAAGAATGAGATTGTTGCTAGAGAGGTTGAGTATATGCTCAAGCATAATTTAATAGAGCCGAGTTGTAGTCCTTGGTCATCTCCGGTTGTGTTGGTGAAGAAATCGGACGGAGACTATCGTCTTTGTTTCGATTATAGGAAGCTTAATGAGGTGACCAAGGCTGATAGTTTTCCATTGCCTCATGTGGAAGATTGTATTGATCGCATGGGTCGGGCTAAATACATTACAAAATTTGATTTATTAAAGGGATATTGGCAGGTGCCTTTGTCGGAAAGGGCCAGGAGTGTTTCGGCTTTTGTAACCCAACAGGGATTATTTCAGTGTAAGGTAATGCCCTTTGGGATGAAAAACGCTGCTGCCACCTTTCAGAGACTTATGAATTCGTTGGTTAGTGGTCTAGAGGGGTGTGTGGTGTATATCGATGACTTGGTTAT
>NC_090763.1:31401962-31409462 GCF_036898095.1 Palaemon carinicauda
AGCCAAAGTAGGAGGAGGGGATACATGTGGAGCAGGGGGAGTGTATCCCTTAGGGTCCTCTTAAGAGGGCAGTTACCCCCTCCTTCAAAGAGGGTCTCTATTCCACCCACCACCTTACGTCTCTTCCATTCTGGGTCTTTCCGTCGTGAATAATACCACCTCTCTCACTCTTTCCTCAACCTCTAACATAAGTCGCCTCTCCCTCTCTCTTATCCCTCCCATTCCACCTCCCCTTTCGTCACCCCCTACCCTCTGTCAACCTTGCCCTTACCTCATCCATTTCCAAATCACCCCAGGAGGCCAAATTTGCCACTCTCCGGTGTGGCCATCAGAATATTTTTTCCCACGCCTACCTGGCAATATCCGCTGCTCCCTCACCTACCTACCGGACCGCCCACCTCTGTACATTTTTCATCGGCTCCGCCGCAACATCTCGTCTCTCCTTTCGCATAGGTTTGATGTTTGGTTCTTGGGTTCTCGCTCGGAGCTTGCCTGTACTCTTGTTTCTTACTAGGATTTGTCTACTTGTTGTCCAATTTGGTTGCTTCCTCTATCTATCATTCGTTTTGGCGCATTTTGTTGTTTTTATGCCCATTACCTTCGCCAACGAAGTTTGTGTGTGTTTATTTGTGAACAGCTTCCTAGCCACAATTTTAATCGCAGAATAATGAAACTTTCAGGGATTAATTGTTATGGAAAGATCTGGAAGTTATCAAATTTTGGAAGGTCAAGGTCTAAGGTCAAGTTCAGAGTCAAGCAAAATGTCCAATTCACGTAATCAGCCATATATTTGGACATCGTTGTCAAGGTCACTTAAAACTCGGTTCCCATTTGAGTGTATGAAAATCTACGCCAATTAATACATGTTATGGTCAAAGGTCAAGTTCAAGGTTAATGTCGAGAAATAAGTTCTGTGCTCTAATTCAAATACCAGAGCTTACGAGCAAAAACGTCCCACAAATTCAATCAAAATTAAACATGAGCTATCATGCTTATACAGGTTAGTTTATTATCAGAGCAGGGAAGAGCGAGTGATAAGATAAAAGAAAAAACCGTTACAGTGTACAAGTATGTATGAAACACGTGAGGTACAGAAGCGTTACGTAACATTTTTATGCTCCAATTCATAACCCTTAAGGACTACGTCGTAATTTAGCAGCCCCTGACTATGAAATGTTCTCCTATTCTCCTCATATATTATCTTTTTCTCTTAAACGTTTCCTTTCATGTTTAGAGAAGTACAAGATTGAGTAAGATGGGAAAAGGGGAATTAGCGACATTCATTGTTGGGAAAGGAAACATTTTATTGGATACCAAATGTCCTCAAGTATTTGGAATGGGTTCATCATATCTTATAAACTTTGAGTTAGGCTGTAATTATTGAAATGTCTTATTTCGTTTGTAATATACAGTATATATATATATATATATATATATATATATATTATATATATATATATATATATATATATATATGCATATATATATGTATATATATATATACATATATATACATATATATATATATATATATATATATATATATATATATATATATATATATATATATATATATATATGCATATATATATGTATATATATATATACATATATATACATATATATATATATATATATATATATATATATATATATATATATATATATATTTATATACTGTATACAAATCATCGCATAACTATCATTTCAGAAGTCTTATACAGTCAATTAAATTCGAGAATGCGTTCAACGGGCAAAAACCAGCCAAGTAGTTAAATTAAGGAGCAACCTCTCAAAAAAAGTACAAAAAGGCATTTATTTAAAGCATGCATCAGTACGTAAGGTGAGCTGGGATATACGAGTATAACCGGAAAAAAATAGGGCAAAAACATATCTTTATCGTAGGTGCAACTCAAAGCAGTCAGATATGTAGTAAATAGTTCATTAACGGTGTGGCCATGTGATAACGTCCCTGACTGGTGAACGCCAGACTGGGGTTCAAGTCCCGATCAGACTCGTTAGTTCCTTTGGTCGTTGCAACCTCATCAGTCTTGTGAGGTAAGGAGGTGGGGTTTGGGGGAGCCTATAGGTCTACCTGCTGAGTCATTAGCAGCCGTTGTCCAGCCCTCCTTGGTACTAGCTTGGATGGAGAGGGTCTTGGAAACTGATCATATGTGTATATGATCAGTCTCTAGGGTATTGTCCTGCTCAATAGGCCACTGTCACTGGTCCTTGCCTCTGCCATTCCTGATCGTGTCTCTTCATCGAACACAACCGCGTCCTATTACCATAACCTCTTAAGTCTAAAGGAATTTGAAAAATATAATGGTTTAAAGTATGATCATTATAGATGATCTAGATAATAAGCTAAACCCCATTGACCTTGTTAATGACGCGAAACTTTCCCTATAAACGGATCACGGATAATGCGAGTAATCGTTAATTATCCCCGTGTTATTAATCTCTCTCTCTCTCTCTCTCTCTCTCTCTCTCTCTCTCTCTCTCTCTCTCTCTCTCTCTCTCTCTCTCTCTCTCCGAACTTATCCTTCTAGTGGCTATATATCATTTGATTTTCGTATTAAATGTATGAAAGCAACAACAGCAACAACAATCTCTCTCTCTCTCTCTCTCTCTCTCTCTCTCTCTCTCTCTCTCTCTCTCTCTCTCTCTCTCTCTCTCTCTATGAATACATCTTACCAATGATCATTTATCATTCGATTTTTATATTAAATGCATCAAAGCAACAACAGCAACAACAATCTCTCTCTCTCTCTCTCTCTCTCTCTCTCTCTCTCTCTCTCTCTCTCTCTCTCTCTCTCTCTCTCTCTCTCTCACTGTATGCTAGTGAGTCCCATTTTTTGATTCGAGAAAATCAGATGATTTAACGCGAATAACAAAAGCCTATCGAGTGCAATATAGGTACAAGTTTTCGTGAATAGTCGGTGATTAGTTTGAGGTCGGAAGATTGGGATAAAACGTCGGCGTAGGATAGTTATCTTGTGAAATACGATAAATCTTAACAAGATGGCAGCCTCTAACACAAACAAGGCTTGGCGGCTTTTTGCTGCAATCAGCAAGAGCAAGAGTAATGTTCATGAGTTGGCACAACAAGAACTAGATTGACTGGTAACAGAGGTTGCTAGTAACTCCAACCAGTGTGACGGAAAAATATTCTCAGACATATTGAAACAAAATGATCCAACAAACTGGAGCAAGTCTCTGGAAACCATCATCAAAATAATAGAAGAAATTCCTAAGAAGATCAAGGTGATAAAGAGACATATAAAGAAAGTTTACATCAATCAGCACATTCCATTCAAGAACAATAAAAAGTCCAATATGGTGAATGTGCTGATTGATGCGTTGGGAAAAAGAATGCCAAAAAAGTGCAATACATGTAAGATATGGTACAGTATTCTTAACCTGCAACAATTATTAAGGAAATGCGATATATGCCACGTTCCAACACATCCTAATTGTGCTGAAGTGCAACAAAAAGTAAGTACTAAAGACACAAAGGTATTCTGCTCAACATGCTTAGTATGGATGGAAAATATAATTAAGTCGAGACTGAGTCTGCAATTAGTTGAAGAAGAAGAAGAAGAAGAAGAAGAAGAAGAAGAAGAAGAAGAGAAAAAGGAACAGGATATGTGTAAGGATGCAGAGGAAATCATTGATACAACATATGATGCCATTCAACAACATACTTACGTAGAAATAGAATATCCTATGGAAACAAATAATAGACCCAAGAGACTCTACCCGGACCTACATACTTTTAGGGAAGAGCAAGAACAAGGAAAATAAAAGATATAGTGTGCAATTCACTGATAAGAGGGAATTGCAGATTTGGCGAAAGATCCTACTACTAGCATCCAAAGATATGCCATAATTATGAAATTTATGGTAAATATGCGTATTTAGACGGATATGCAGACGAATGCGGAGATCTCCATCCAAAAATATGCAAAAACCTGAAAGAAGGAAAAGGATGCAAATTCAACAAATCATCTCGATATATACATCCTGCAACCATGAATGAAAGTCAGAAAACTCAGCAAACAGAAAAGAAAAATGAAAGCAAAAATTAAACAAAAAAAGAAACAAAAAAACAAGTCGAGTATATACCGCGCTATGCACAAAAGGCCCCAATATATGATGCCTTTCAACCCAAATATGCACAACTAGAGCCCAACTACAAAGAATGCATCTATAATGCCAGGGGTTGGTGCAGATATGGGGATAATTGCAGGTATACACACAAAAATAAATATGAAGGCGAAAGAGCAAATATAATAGAAAAGTTGGATTTTTTATTGGCAGAATTCCTGGAAATGAAGAAAAGAACATCATATCAGAACAGGAAGGAAGCATGAGAAAATCCATATTACCAATGTTAAATAATGGGGATGAAACACTAAACCATAATAGTGATGAATGCACAGGGTTTAGTCACGAGTAACTCTAAAAGGAAAATAGAGTTCTTAGAAGAACTAACCCAAATTGAAAAAATAGATATATTAAATATAAGTGGAACTTGGTATTCCCAAGAGACTGGCAGTGATGACCAGATAAAGGGTTTCCAAACATATAGATCAGACAGAACAAATAGGAATCAAGGGGGGAACCGCAATATATGGAAGAGACATAAAACAAGGAAAAGTTTGTGAAAAATACAGCAACGCAGAATGTGAATTGATTGCGGTAGAATTTGAATTTGAAAACTAATGAATATTGTAGTTTACAGACCCCCAAATACTAAGGAGTTTGACATAATAATAGAAAAAGATAGATGATATATGTAGAAACCACAAAGACTGGAATATACTCCTATCCGGAGATTTTAACTTTCCTATCGTGGATTGGAAAGAACGGATAGAAGAAAGTGGTTGTATATATACATCTAAAAAAGAGAGTAATGGTAGCGCAGAAGATAAGAAGCAATTTGAAAAGCTTCAAGATATGCTATTAGAACATTATATGCAACAAATAAACCACATTCCAACAAGAAAGGAAAATGTCCTAGATTTAGTATTTTTGAATGAGGTGAATTATGTTAAAGAAATAATGGTGTATAACACGGGAATTTCAGACCACAATGTCATAGAATTAATAGTCCATTCCAAAGCAAGTGATCGCAGAGATAATGAAAGCACAAAACATTGGGAAGGATATGGAAAATATAGTTTTTATAGTAAGAATATAAAATGGTCAGAAATAAATGAAGAACTGAACAAAGAATGGAAAAATGTGTTTGTAAGTGATGATATACAGGTAAATACGGACATACTGTACAAAATACTGGAGAAAATTGTTGAAAAATATGTACCAAAAAAAACAATAAATAACAGACATGCATACCAAGAGACAGGAGGATCTTATTTCAGAAGATTAGAAAGTGGAAGAAAAGTCTTGCAAAAGAAAGAAATGTGCGGAAAATGATGGAAATAATAAGTAAGATAGAAAATACAGAACAAAAGATTATACAGTCGAAAGAAAATGAAAAAAGGGACTTAGAAGAAAGGACAATTCAAAATATAAAAAAAAACCCCAAAGTACTTTACTCCTATGCAAAAAAGATGAATAAAGGCAGATTAGAAATAGGCCCTCTAAGAATTGAAGGACGGTTAACGAATAAAAAAAGGAAATATGGAACATATTAGCAGAAAAATATAAGAGTGAGTTCATGCCAAGAATTGCGAATGAAAATAATGAAACAGAAATGAGAAAAGAAAATGTTGAATATCTAACGGATATAGATATTAATGAAGCAGATATTGTGAAGGCTATAAGCGGAATTAAAAATGGATCGGCAGCCGGACCAGATGGAGTTCCAGCGATTTTGTTAAAAAAACTGCACACACTATCGCGAAGTCGCTTGTAATACTGCTAAGACAAAGTGTAGATATGAGCAAGATATATGCTAAACATAACCCCTATTTTCAAAAGTGGATCAAGACTAGAGGCAAGCAATTATAGACCTGTTAGTCTAACATCACATATTATGAAAGTGTATGAGAGGGTAATAAAAAAGAAAATAATGAGTCATTTGGTTAAGAATAATTTGTTTAATATATGTCAACACGGTTTTGTGCCCGGAAAAAGTACACAAACCCAACTGATAGCACACTATGAAAACATACAAAAATATGATAAATGGAAAAGAATCAGATGTGATCTATCTAGATTTTACAAAAGCCTTTGAGAAGGTAGACCATAATATATAAGAGAAAAAAATGAGAAAGCATAATATTAGAAAGAAAGGAAAATGGGTAAAAGAATTCCTGCAAAACAGAAAACAGATAGTGGTTGCAAATGATGAGAAATCAGATGAAGATTAGGTAATATCTGGCGTGCCACAGAGTACGGTATTAGCTGCATTGCTGTTTGTTATTATGATCTTAGACATAGACTATAATGTTAAAAACTCTGTAGTGAGAAGTTTTACCGATGACACAAGAATAAGTAGAGAAATTACTTGTGATGAAGATAGGAACTCACTACAAAGAGATCTAAACAAAATATATGAATGGGCGGAGATAGATAGGATGGCATTTAACTCCGATAAATTCGAATCAATATATTATGGAAACAGAGAAGGAATGGTATATGCATACAAGGGACCTAATAACGAGACAATCACAAACAAGGAAGCAATTAAAGACCTTGGTGTAATGTTAGATAGGAATATGTTATGCAACGACCAAATAGCAACACTGTTGGCTAAATGTAAAGCAAAAATGGGAATGTTATTCAGACACTTCAAAACAAGAAAAGCTGAACACACGATTATGCTTCACAAAACTTATGTACGTAGTACACTCGATTACTGCAATGTGATATGGTACCCACACTACCAAAATGATATTGCACAAATAGAGAGTGTACAAAGGTCCTATACTGCTAGAATAGAAGTTATGGACCTTGACTACTGGGAAAGACTGCAACTTTTAAAACTATACAGTCTAGAAAGGAGAAGAGAACGCTATATGATAATACAAGCATGGAAGCAAATAGAAGGAACTACTGAAAACATCATGGAGCTAAAAATATCAGAAAAAGCAAGCCGAGGTAGATTAATAGTGCCAAAAACTATACCAAGAAAACTAAGGAAGGTGCACAGGACATTAATCCACTACGCACCAGCATCAATAATGCAGCGACCATATAATGCGCTGACAGCTCATCTAAGAAACATATCAGGAGTGAGCGTAGATGTGTTTAAGAATAAGCTCGATAAATACCTAAGATGCATCCCAGACCATCCAAGACTGGAAGATGCAAAATACACCGGGATATGCATTAGCAACTCTCTGGTGGATATACGAGGTGCCTCACACTGAGGGACCTGGGGGAACCCAAACATAGAATAAGGCAATAAGGTAAGGCTCTCTCTCTCTCTCTCTCTCTCTCTCTCTCTCTCTCTCTCTCTCTCTCTCTCTCCGAATGCATCTTACCAGCGGTCATTTATCATTCGATTTTTATATTAAATGCATGAAA
>NC_090763.1:31414462-31421962 GCF_036898095.1 Palaemon carinicauda
ACATATATATATATATATATATATATATATATATATATATATATATATATATATATATATATTGCGCAACTCAACAAGAAGAGGAGCTATTAGTACTTGTTGGAGAATTGGTATTGTTACTCAACTATGCAAATGTGTTCGTGGTAGTTCAAGTCCAACTGATTACCGTCCAATTTCCATAACTCCCATATCATCTAATTTTTTTAACGTCTTTTAGCAAAACGTCTTAATAGGTTTGCTGAAGGTAATCATCTGTTCCCTAGTTTGCAATTTGGTTTTTGTAAAGGCCTTGGAGCATGGCAGGCCCTTCTTACAATCTCCAATGCTGTAAAGAAATCCCTTGACTGTGGTCAGGATGTTCCTTTGATTGGTCTTGATATTAGTGCTGCCTTTGACCGTGTTAATCATGAAGGTCTTGTTTTTAAAATCAAACTGTTGGGAGTTGGTGGATCGTATCTTAGCATCATTATTGAATTTTTAAGTAATAAATCACAAAGATTTGTTGTTGATAGCGTACCAGCCGTGTGTCACACGATCGTACATAGTAACGACATTTCATTTTGTGTATACATTACGCTTGTATCTTCGCTCTCCCCTCGCACTAAAAAGAGCTTGCAATAACATGTATGTTTTTCTCACTGTTAACTGTTAACCGATACGGTGTCGGTTGAACAAGAAATTTCCTGTTGCATTGAATTTTTGTATATAAAGGCAAGTGTCTGTAATAAAGTTACTCAGTTGCTTTCATCCTGTCTTTGAGTCACAACCTTCTCTCAGCTTGTCACATTGGTGACCCCGGAAGTCGACTCGCTCCTCCCGCCTTCCACTCCGCCTCGCCCCTCCGTCGTTGGTACTATGGTGGACTCTACGGAAGTTGGCACTGCGGTTGCCCCATTGAAACTTCCGTCATTCAACAGCGGAGAGGCGTTTGCTTGGTTTCAGCGCGCAGAAGTTCAGTTTCGTATAAAGGATGTGACTCGCTCAACCACTAAAGCAGATTATGTTCTCGCAGCGATACCCGAGGACACCTTCCCGGAAATATACGACTGGCTTTGTGAAGAAGTAAACATCCCAATAGCGTATGACGCCCTCATAACATACCTTCTGTAGCAGTACTCGCCGTCGCCAGCCGCCCGTATAGCAAAGCTTTTTCAGCTCTCTCAACAACTGTTAGGGGACCAAAGGGCTTCGCTCGCCCTCAGAGAAATAACCAGTATCGCTCGTATGCAGCCTGCCGCAGACGGCTCTGTTTTTGAGGTGAACCTACTTCGTGCCCTTTGGATACGCCATTTACCCGAACCTGTACTCGCTGCCATACCCGAAGTCGATAGTTTACCCATAAAGGACTTGATGACCAAAGCCGACGCCCTTATCGACAGCCACTTCAAGACCTCCATCAGCGCTTCCACTCGTGACGATGAGGACACCTATTCAACGTCAACCGAAGCTGACGTGAATGCTGTAGGACATACACGCTTACCCCGTGACGTGCCGAAGCGGCGACAAAGCCACCCACCACCCACCACTCGCTCGCACCCCAACTAACGACTTACTACCTCCCATCCGCCGCAGTTTTGCTACTACCACACCAGATTCGGGGCAACCGCGAAGAAATATGCCAAGGATTATCAGTGGCCAAAAAACGTGTAAGTACGCCATCGCTCGTGGCAGTGGTCTCCCGTGTTTCTAATCTTTTCTTTTTACATGATGCAGAAACGGGCGTGCGATTTTTAGTAGACACGGGTGCTTGTCGTTCTCTTTTGCCAATGGAACTCTTCAGGACACGACGTAGTTTGTCTACTTCTGCCGACGTCCACTTGGTAGCTGCCAACGGATCTGCGATACCCACCTACGGTTACGAGAACCTCACATTATCGTTTGGAAACGGTAAATTAAATTGGAAGTTTTGTCGTTGCTGACGTCACATTGCCAATCCGCACCTCTCTCATTTCCACTTTCTGGTCGATGTCGCCCACCGACGAATGGTCAACGCAAACTCGTACTTGTTGACACCTCTTAAACCCACCCCCTCTAACCTCGCTCTCCACATCAGCGCACCCACGGATGCTTACGCCCACCTCCTCATGTCGTATCCGGAAGTTTTCCGTCCAGAACTTCGCCAAACGCCTACGGCTCCAGCCAAGCACGGTATTTATCACCATATTCAGACGCCTGGCACCGGAACGATTGGCAGCCGCCAAACAGACGTTCGCCGAAATGAAGGATATGGGCCTTTGCCAAAAGGCCTCCAGCCCATGGTCGTCACCCTTACACATGGTTCTGAAGAAAGACGGCTCCCTCCGTCCGTGCAGGGAATACAGGCGCCTGAACATGCAAACAGATCCGGATCACTACCCCTTCCAAACATCGCTGACGTGACCTCCTACCTGCACAAAGTGAAAGTTTTCTCTACGCTCAACCTCCTGAAGGGGTATTAGCAGGTGCCTATAAACCCAGAAGACATCCCCAAGACCGTCATCACCACTCCGTTTGGTACATACACCTTCAATTACTCCTGTTTTGGCCTTCGTAATGATAGGGCCACATTTCAACGTCTCATGGATGGCATCTTAGGAGACCTCCCCTTCTATGTATGTTATGTGGACGACATACTTGTGTTCTCCTCCTCAAAAGAGGAACACCTCCGTCACCTGCGTATCGTGCTCGAGCGCCTGCAACAAAACGGCTTTGTAGTCCGGTACGACAAGTGTACCTTTGTCATCAACGAAGTGTCGTTCTTAGGGCACCGCATCACTCCTGAAGGATTCCATCCCCTCCGTAAGAAGGTAGCAGCCATTCAGGACTTCCCCGCGCCCTCGACCGTCAAAGCTCTGCAAGAATTCTTGGGCATGATCAACTATTATCACCGTTATCTGCCAGCCATTACCGCCACTCTTGCTCCCCTCTACGCCTCTCTCAAGGGCAAGCCAAAGGACCTGAAGTGGGGTCCCCTTCAAGAAGCGGCCTTCTGCAATGCAAAGAAGGCCCTATCAACCGCTGCGGCTCTCACTTTTCCTATCCCATATGCCCCTCTCCTTCTCTCCACCAATGCCAGCGACGTCGCTTTTGGTGCAGTATTCGAGCAGGTGGTCAACGGCTCGCCCCGCCCAGTGGCCTTCTTCAGCAGAAAACTGTCCAAGGCAGAATCGGGTTATTCTACCATCGATCGCGAATTGCTGGCGGGGCACTTGGCTGTCCGTCACTTTCACCATTTCTTAGAAGGTACACCCTTCGTCATTCGCACAGACCACATGCCTCTGGTGCACGTCTTCACTCGACAGTCTGACGCCTGGTCTGCCCGTCAACGCCGACATCTCTCCGCAGTGGCTGAATACAATTGCACTCTTTGATACGTCTCTGGGAAAATTAATCCCGTTGCCGATGCCCTGTCAAGGAACACGTTGGCTGCTGTTCAACTGGGATTGGATTACAACGCCTTGACTGAAGCCCAACGACAGGATCCAGACCATCAAGCATGTAGGACATCCTGCACGTCCCTCCGTTGGGAAGACTTTCCCCTCGAAGACTCCAACACCACCCCCCTCTCTGACGTCCGTACTGGTAGACCGCGACCTTGGATTCCTGCTCCCATGCGCCAGCAGGTGTTTGATTTCATTCACAGCCTTTCACATCCCTCGTGCCGTTCGACTGCACAGCTGCTGAAGACGAAGTTCATTTGTCACGGCATTTCTAATGATGCTAAGGATTAGGTCTGCGCCTGTACTTCTTGCCAAACTTCCAAAGTACATCGACACACGGATTCAGGAGTGGGCACCTTTCCTCAACCTCAGCATCGTTTCGCACACATTCACGTCGACGTTGAAGGCTCCCTACCCACATCACAAGGATATTGTTACCTGTTTACCATGATCGACCGCTCCACTCGTTGGCCTGAAGCCATTCCCATGGAAACTGCAAAGTCCGCATCATGTACATCTGCCTTACTCTCAGGATGGATTGCAAGATTTGGTATCCCTAAGCATATAACTTCTGACAGGGGTACCACTTTCACCTCTCAATTGTGGACATCATTAGCAAATCTCCTGGGCATCACCCTACATCAGATAACGGCCTATAACCCCGCTGCCAATGGAATGGTTGAACGTTTTCATCGCACCCTCAAAGCAGCTGTGATGTCCTTCTGCAAGGATTCCAACTGGTTTACTCAGCTTCCCTGGGTCCCCCTGGGACTAAGGACCACTCCTAAAGACACCCTCAACGTCTCGGCAGCTAAAATGGTGTATGGCGACCTGTTGGTCGTCCCTGCCGAATGTTTTCCTTCTACAACCTCCTCCGACGATCTCCAGCGCATACGTCACGTCGTGGGAAAATTTGCTCCATGCTGCCAGACTTACAAGCCCTTAGCGAAGCATCACATACCGACAGACTTGGATTCTGCAACGCATGTCTTCCTGCGCAACGACACTAGCAAGCCACCGCTAACTCCTCCTTACACGGGCCCTTTCCTTGTGATGCGATGCAGTCCGAAAGCCTTCCTACTAAACATTCGTGGCAAAGAAGACTGAGTCTCCATTGATCGTCTAAAACCTGCTTATCTCCTGCCAGATGACCCGCCTACAGTTCACTTGTCTAGATCAGGGCCCCCTTTTTAACATGTACACTATGTCATTTTTAGGGGGTGAGCTATGTACCAATCGTGTGTCACACGATCGTACATAGTAACACCATTTCATATTGTGTATATATTATGCTTGTATCTTCGCTCTCCCCTCGCACTAAAAAGAACTTGAAATAACATGTATGTTTTTCTCACCATTAACTGTTAACCGGTGTGGTATCAGTTGAACAGGAAATTTCCTGTTGCATTGAACCTGAAATTATGTGTGTGTTTTTCTCACCATTAACTGTTAACCGGTACGGTGTCGGTTGAACAAGAAATTTCCTTTTGCATTGAGTTTTTGTATATAAAGGCGAGTGTCTGTAATAAAGTTACTCAGTTGCTTTCATCCTGTCTTTGAGTCACAACCTTCTCTCGGCTCGTCACAATAGGGACCATAGTGAGTATAGGAATGAGATATCTGGTGTTCCTCGGGGTTCTGTTCTTGGCCAATTACTTTCCATACTATATACACATGACATGTGGTTTGACCTAGAAAACAAGCATTTTGCATATGCAGATGATGCTACACTTTTTGCATCAACTCCATCTGAATGTAGATCTGGGGTTGCTGAATCCCTTAATAGAGATCTAGCTATAATAAGTGCATGGTGCAAATTATGGGGTATGAAGTTGAATCCCAACAAAACACAAAATATGATTGTAAGTAGGTCAAGGACAGTAGCTCCTCAATATCCGGATCTCCGCATTGATAATGTTCTTCAACTTTGTATGATTTTTAAAATTTTAGGTGATTCTCAACTGCAAATTTACTTTTGAGAAACACATTAGGTATGTGGCTTCTTCAATTACACACAAAATTGGCTTACTGAGGAAGAATTTTAAGGTTTCTCGGTGATCAACTTATTCAAAAGAAGTTTTAATTCTTCATTTAACCTTGTTTCAAGTATGTTTCTCCTGTCTGGTCTTCATTTGTTAACTCTCCTCTTAATTTGTTGGACAGGAACTTACGGTCTATTAAATTTCTCATTCCTGATCTAGATATCAATCTCTGGGACCGTCGTTCAATTAGTTCATGCATGTTGCATAAGATTTCTCATAATTCTGACCATCCATTACATTCACATCTTCCTGGACAGTTCCATCCCGTTCGTAATACTAGGCATGTAGGTAATTCTAATAGTCAGACCTTCTCCACCATGAGGCTCAATACTACAAAGTACTCTAGAAATTTTATTCTAGTTGTGACCAAGTTATGGAATGATCTTTCTAATCGGGCAATTGAATTGGTAGAACTTCAAAAGTTCAAACCTGCAACAAATGTCTCATATATAGTTTATATATGAGATGTCTGTTTAGATGTTGTTACTACTTTTAAGATATTTTATTCAATTGTTCATTATTTCTCCTATCGTTTATTCATTTCCTTATTTCCTTTCCTCACTGGGCTATTTTTCCCTGTTGGAGCCCTTGGTCTTATAGCATCTTGCTTTTCCAAATAGGGTTGTAGCTTAGAAAGTAATAATAATAATAATAATAATAATAATAATAATATTGTTAATAATAATAATAATGTTAATAATAATAATATATATATGCAGTATATATATATATATATATATATATATATATATATATATATATATATATATATATATATATATATATATATATATATAAATATATATGTATATATACATATATATATATATATATATATATATATATATATATATATATATATATATATATATATATCCTCTGGTACTCACAGTATGCATAGGGCCTCAATGAATTCACGCCATATGTCTGTATCCTGTGCAATCTCTCTGAGCTTAACCCAATTCTCAGATACAACCTCCTTTCCCTTTGTCCTCTCCTACCAAGTGGCTTCCATTCAGGTACATCCTGGTGTAACACATCCTCCCTTATTAGAATATGCCCCATTCATCTCCATCTTGATAATCCATCTATATCGTTCTCATTGACACCCCTGCCACTTTGGTATATGCTGCTGCCATTTGATTTCCAAAATCCTTCTCAATGCTTTATACTCAAAGGCAAGAAATTTTACGTCAGTTATTACAGTGCTGTACCACAACGGCTGTGAATATGTTAATATCAATCTTACAAGGGAAATGTATATTATGATGTTGCTTTAAAGTGATATTCGATTTGACCTTCAAATATTTTTAGCATGCCCATTGCTTGTTATGCCTTTACTATTCTCTCCTTGAATTCTGTAACTAGCGATCCATTATTACTTGCTAAGCTACAACCCTGTTTGGAGAAGCAGGATGCTATAAACCCAAGGGCTCCAACAGGAAAAATAGCCCAGTGAGGAAAGGAAATAAGGAAATAAACTACAAGAGATTTGGTTTCAAAGAGTTTGAATTGAGTATTATTATTACTCCTTCGATAAGACAGTTAGTCTGATCACCGCTCTGCATCTGCATGACCTCAATCTTTTTCTGATTGATCACTAATTCAATCTTTCTCCTCTCTAGAGCTAACTTGTCAATCATTTCCTACATTTAAGCCATTGCAGAGGCAATTATTTAGAAGTATATAATCTACGTATTGAAGATCACATAGTCTCTGGCGCCTTTACATTGAGGGCCATTATTACTTCCTTGCGTTACATTGTTCATAACGTAATGAAAAACTAGAAATAAGCAGTCAAGGGAACAGTTTTCCACCTTGTATTACTCCAGTCTTCACTTCAAAGAGTCACCCTACAACAACATCCACTATGCATATCCGATATAGCATTTACAATCTTTCCTGGTATCCCATAGTACCTAAGAATCTTTTGTAACATGTTATAAGAAATACTATGAAATACACACACACATTATATATATATATATATATATATATATATATATATATATAAATATATATATATATATATATATATA